>NW_026057580.1:77314876-77500360 GCF_023721935.1 Panthera uncia | reverse complement strand
CTAAGGATTTTCCTTAATTTACATATTATACTATATTATATATATTATATATTATACATATATTGTATATATTATATATATTGTGCATTTGCTTTAGGTATATTGGCATATTAACTATCTTCTCTTCCTTCTTAAACAACAAAACAACAACAAACAAACAAAAAAAGTCTTCCACTTTGAAAAACATCCAAATAAAAAGATTATATATTCACATCTTTTCTTAACTTCCTTAACTAAAGGTAATATGCTGCATGGCAGGAAAGTAAGGAAAATCCTTAGAAACCAAAAGATGACAAGAAAGTACAAATGCAAACTACTAACTGAAATTTGAAATGCACTGTAGCCTTTGTTCATCTGATCCTCAAGGCTCAGAGCAGAGGTCTTCAAACTATATAATGTTTCCAGATTACTCTAAAACTTTCCAGTGGATGTGGATACAGACCACAGCTTTAAGAAAATCAGTTTCCACATTAACTTATATCAATTTTTTTTTTTAAAAATTCATCTGCCTGGGCACCTGGGTGGCTCAGTTGGTTAAGTGGCTGAGGTCATGCTCCCATGGTTCCTGAGATGGAGACCCATGGTGGGCTCTTTGCTGACAGTGTGGAACCGTGGAACCTGCTTGGGAGTCTCTCTCTCTCCCTCTCTCTCTGCCTCTCTCTCCCAAAATAATTAAATAAACTTAAAAAAAAAATCATCTGCCTGAAACTTTCCCTGTAGTCAAATTCCCAGCAGCATTATCATTTCTAGTTTTTCTCTTGCCCTTTCTTGTTATAATTCTCCCAGTTTCCAAAAAAAACACTTTTTTTAAAAAGTCAAAACTTCAACATAACTGAATTTGATTGCATTCCATTTTCCAAATATAAAAACAAAACTTTTGAAGTGTTTGTGAACAGGAGGAAGGGAAGAGAAAAGTGAAAGAAAAGAGAAAAGATCTGAAACAAAGTAAATATTTAAAAAGGACAGTCCAAAATAATCTTGACTACACACAGTTCCTGTAATCAAAGGACTGCCTCAGCTTCTTCTTTTGCATGATTTCAAATAGGAAGTAAAAAAACTTCCATTTTATTTCTGACATAGCAAAGTGATCTTTGATTCAAAAACACATATCAGAGATAAGTTAGTTTAGACGTTTATTGAGATTTATGAAAGTAATTTTCACTAAATTTTGGCACTGAAAAATTCTCATGCATTTTTTTTAACTTGGGTGCAAGTTGGCTCACTATCACTGGTCACCTGACTGCTTGCTTATTTGTGCATTATGTACTTACTTGTTTTGTATTAATCTAGTTGGAATATGCTGAGGATTCTATTATAAATAATGTACTTAATGACAATCATTAATTCATGGTTTGCAAGCCCTGAATTTATTGGTGGCCCACATAGTCTCTTGCCATTTCCTGTTAATTTCCATTGACACTTACTTTATTCTACCAATAAGTCATACTCATCTATGAGTACATGAATTAATTTTAAGAGACCTATCCATCTCATTAAGTAATACATTTCCAGTAAAATTTTATTTTTCATGTTTTAATCAATTGTGTACTATTAATAATTGGGTAGTGATTTAATACAAAGGAACTTGGTTAACATTTAGAGCTTTAGAGGAAGTGAAAAATCAATTTCAATTTATAAACATAATTCAGTCGAAGAGAATATGGTAGGCCACAAAAAAGTTTGGTAGAGGCTGCTTTCAGGCAAACATGCTTGAGCAATGGAATGTCGAAAAGACCCATCAGGTGACCCACCTCAAAATATCCATAGCCCCTAACTGATCAATGGGCTTACAACTAGGCACTGTTACCAATAAAGGAGAATTCCAAACATCACCATACCTCCTGATCTTCCCCCTTTAAAAACAGCCTTAACCCCCTACCTCTTTGCAGACAGCCTGTCTCTACTGTCCTGCCTGCTGCTCCCGTGAAGTGTATTCAATAAGCTATCTCCTTTGTTCTGCCTCAGGTGAATGAATGATTTCACCTCCGGTGCCATTGGCTTCCATCCTATTGTTGCCTCACATTTGGTGGCCTCCATTCAATAGAGGGACCCCCCATTTAGGCTCCACAAACTTGTGCATAAAATAAACATAAGATAAATTCCTATGTAGGAGATGCCATGCAAATATGAGCTGGTAAAGGAAGGCACAGGTTGACTAAAAATGATCCAAGGTACTCTCACAAGATTGTTTGGATCATGAGATAAGTAGGATTGTTCCTTTTTTTTTTTTCCCTCAGAAGCAAAGGTTATATCAGAAATGAGTTTCCAATGGGATCAGTGGCTTTTCCACTCCTTAGAAGGCTCTACAATTCTTCTAGGATATGAGCAGCTGGTATTCCAGATATTTTTTTGTAAAATGCTGTCATTCATTTATAGACTTGCTGGTATGCACGTTATTCATGTGACTCTTCACTCATAATGTTGCATTTTCCCTGAAGGAGAAAAATGGGAAAGAATGTCTATCAACTAGAATACAATCCATATTGTGTGTCCAGCACAGTACCCTATCTTCTCAATGGGACAGTGGGAAAATAGGAGTTCAGGTCGTCTCTGCTACTGACGCTGGCTATGGTAGCTTACTCCAGATAAAATTTATTGTTAATCCACAGCATAGATTATCGAATCTTCACACAACAGGTGAAAATACACATGGGATCATCTTAGTATAGTAAATAATGGAAAATATATGAATATTAAAATATAACATTATAATATACTTTTATATGAATAATTGTGGGTATTGATTCACTTAGATTCTGCTAAACACATTTAGAAGGGTGAAGTAACAGTTTTATTTTGAAAGTTCAATGTTAAAACACAACAGATTGTATTTTTTGACCATTCAAAATTTAAACTGAAACATTTTAGGTATCATACATTTATAACTTATCAAAATTCTTTTAGGGGATATGCAAACAATAGTAAAACTTGATTACCAATAATCCAGATATTTAATTTTAATTGATCATGAAAGTCAGGAGGCACAAATATGGGAGTTTTATAAATCCTGTAAAAAGCCAGAACCATGAAGGACCATTTGGTCAGTGAAAAGATGAATCAAAACAAAATAGGCACCAAAAAAGAAGACTCTAAGGGAACTTTCCTGCCTTAGTTTTTCTTGATATATGTAGCAAGAGGAATTCATAACCATAGACTTCCTCTCATGTAGTTTTGGCACTATGATCATACTACCAATGTAATCCCTAAATCTCCAAGCTAAGTATACTGTTGAATGTGGTTTCAGGTTGGTGGTACTCTAGTCACCCAGCAGAAGCAAATACTTTAAAACCAGTCTCAAGGATTTTTTTTTATCCTATAAATGTTTAAGGAATGTGAGCTTTCAATATGAAGAGGCAAGATCAGATAGTGTGAGACAGGACTGTCCTGGTCTCACCTTTCATGTACACCACGAAAACTGTTAGTTCGTGTTTACATGTTCACAATGTCCACCATGAAAACTATTAGTTATCTATTACCACATTAAAAAGCTGTGTGACAAATTCAGTGCTAAAAACAGTTTATGTGCATCAGTAATCTGGATATGGGTTAGTTAGAGACTCTACTTCTGGTTCTCTTAAAAGTTCAGAAGGTGCCTGCTAGGCTCCAGTTATCTTAAAGCTCAACTAGGGAAAAATTCATTTCCAAGCTCACATGATTATTGGTAGTATTCAGTACAATACCTTGTAGGAAACTGTTCAACTGGTACCCTCAGCTTCTCACTGGTGGCCTCAGATTCTCACTATCTTGGCTGTAACCTGCCATCAGTTTCTTACCACGTGGGCTTGTACAGTATTGTAGCTTGTTTTTTCAAAGCATGCAAGCTAAGAAGGCAGTAGAGAGAGTAAGCCAACAAGATAGATGTTACAGTCTCTTGTAATCTAATGAAAGAAGTGACATTCTATCACTTTTGCCTTATTCTGATTATTAGAACCAAGTCATTAAACCAGTACACTCAGGGGGAGAGAATTATACAAGGATGTAAATAATCAAGGCAGACATCTCTGTGGTCCATCTTAAGATCTGTCTACTACACAAATTAAATTTACCAAACTATAAAGGATCAGGGAAATGGGACCAAAAAGGGGAAGAGAAATCAATCAAAACTCATCCAGAACAGAGATAATAGCAGAGAAGGAGAAAGAGCACGGATATCAGAGAGCTCACTCTTTATCCCTGTCAGAGAAGGACATTAAAACAGCTTACAGGAGGCTGTGCCTGGATGGCTCAGTTGGTTGAGCATCTGACTTTGGCTCAGGTCATGATGTCGCAGTCTGTGACTTTGGGAGCCTGGCAACAGTCTCTGTGCTGGCCTGCTTCAGATTCTGTGTTTCCCTCTCTCTCTGCCACTCCCCCCACTCATGCTCTCTCTCTCTCAAATAAATATTAGAAAAAAAATAATAAAACAGCTAAGTGAGGACACACCAAGAAAACAATTATCTGCAGCCAAGAAGAGAGTTCTCACTGGAAACCAGTCAGCTAGAGCCTTGAACTTGGACTCCCCAGTACCCAGTGAGAAACAAGTATCTATTGTTTAAGCCGCCCAATCTAAGATGTATTGTTATGGCAGGCCAAGCAGGATAAGACAGATGGAAAATAAGCACATCAAGACATGCTTAACATTATTTGTCATTAGGGAAATGAAAACTAGAACTATGAGAGATATCCGCACATAACACAAAAATAGCTAAAATTAAAATATTGACCACATCAAGTTAGAAAGGATTGTGGAATAACCAGAACTCTCATGTACCACTGCTGGGATTATTAAATACTACAACCACTTTGATATACAGCTTGGAAATTGCTTAAAATATCAAACATATGCCTAGCATATAATCCAGCCATTCCTCTTTTTACTATTTACTCAAGAGAAATAAAAGGATATGTCTTCACAAAGACTTAAATATGAATGCACACAGATTTATTTGTAATAGTGAAAACCTGGAAAAAAAACATCAAAGTTCATCAACCAGAGAATTGATCAACAAACTGGGATATATCCCCACAGAAGGAATACTGCTCAGTAGTAAAAAGGAATAAACTGTCAACACATGCAACAACATGAGTGAACCTCAAAGTAATTATACTGGACAAAAAGCAGATAAAAAATAGTACACATGACAAAAAGTATAAATGCATAATTCAGTGTCTACACAGTTTGATAAAATGCAAATCAGTGTGGATAAGGGATGTAAAGCTAGAGTGAAGTAAGGACCTATTATAAAATGGTAAAATGAACTTTGGAGGGATGATATTGTATTGATTTCAGCAATGTACATATATGTTAAAATATATCAAGATATACAGTTTATATTTTTAGTCCAGTTTACTGTATATCGATTGTATATAAAGCTGTAAAAAAATCAAACTAAAGAGAAAAAAAAGTTTAAAAACCATGACAAAATCATTAAATGTTACTACCCATCAATAACCTTCAACAACATTTGGAAACATCATTCCAGGCAGCTCTCAATGCATATTTTTAAAAAAATTTTTAATGTTTATTTATTTTGAGATGGAGAGACAGACAGAGTGTGAGTGGGGGAGGGGCAAAGAGAGAGAGGGAGACACAGAATCTGAATAGGCTCCAGGCTCTGAGCTGTCAGCACAGAGTCCAACACAGGGCTCAAACTCATGAGCTGTGAGATCATGACTTGAGCTGAAGTCAGACGCTCAACCGACTGAGCCACACAGGCACCCTTCAATGCATATTATTTTAAATAAATACAAATTTAAAGATTGCATTATTTGGGCAGGTATTATGAGCATGATTCTGATGTACTTGCTTAATACCTACTATCTTTTCTACCCTCACAAATCCTACATATAGAGGGTAATAATATGATGCACTAGCCATGTATTAATAAGGATACTGGAGCAAAGATAGGTTAATTTGCCAAAGACTATCATTTATAAGTGATAGATGTTAGTCTATGCCAGAGATACTCCACTATTCTTACTATTAAACGCTTTATAATACTGTAATAATACCAGTTTGAAAACTATGGTACCTGAGCCAACAGCATCAGTTTTACTCGGGATTTATTTATTTATTTTTTTTTTAATTTTTTAATTTTTTTATTTTTTATTTTTTAATATATGAAATTTACTGTCAAATTGGTTTCCATACAACACCCAGTGCTCATCCCAAAAGGTGCCCTCCTCAATACCCATCACCCACCCTGCCCTCCCTCCCACCCTGCCCTCCCTCCCACCCCCCATCAACCCTCAATTTGTTCTCAGTTTTTAACAGTCTCTTATGCTTTGGCTCTCTCCCACTCTAACCTCTTTTTTTTTTTTTTTTTTCCTTCCCCTCCCCCATGGGTATCTGTTATGTTTCTCAGGATCCACATAAGAGTGAAACCATATGGTATCTGTCTTTCTCTGTATGGCTTATTTCACTTAGCATCACATTCTCCAGTTCCATCCATGTTGCTACAAAAGGCCATATTTCATTTTTTCTCATTGCCATGTAGTATTCCATTGTGTATATAAACCACAATTTCTTTATCCATTCATCAGTTGATGGACATTTAGGCTCTTTCCATAATTTGGCTATTGTTGAGAGTGCCGCTATAAACATTGGGGTACAGGTGCCCCTATGCATCAGTACTCCTGTATCCCTTGGATAAATTCCTAGCAGTGCTATTGCTGGGTCATAGGGTAGGTCTATTTTTAATTTTCTGAGGAACCTCCACACTGCTTTCCAGAGCGGCTGCACCAATTTGCATTCCCACCAACAGTGCAAGAGGGTTCCTGTTTCTCCACATCCTCTCCAGCATCTATAGTCTCCTGATTTGTTCATTTTGGCCACTCTGACTGGCGTGAGGTGATATCTGAGTGTGGTTTTGATTTGTATTTCCCTGATAAGGAGCGACGTTGAACATCTTTTCATGTGCCTGTTGGCCATCCGGATGTCTTCTTTAGAGAAGTGTCTATTCATGTTTTCTGCCCATTTCTTCACTGGGTTATTTGTTTTTCGGGTGTGGAGTTTGATGAGCTCTTTATAGATTTTGGATACTAGCCCTTTGTCCGATATGTCATTTGCAAATATCTTTTCCCATTCCGTTGGTTGCCTTTTCGTTTTGTTGGTTGTTTCCTTTGCTGTGCAGAAGCTTTTTATCTTCATAAGGTCCCAGTAATTCACTTTTGCTTTTAATTCCCTTGCCTTTGGGGATGTGCCGAGTAAGAGATTGCTACGGCTGAGGTCAGAGAGGTCTTTTCCTGCTTTCTCCTCTAAGGTTTTGATGGTTTCCTGTCTCACATTCAGGTCCTTTATCCATTTTGAGTTTATTTTTGTGAATGGTGTGAGAAAGTGGTCTAGTTTCAACCTTCTGCATGTCGCTGTCCAGTTCTCCCAGCACCATTTGTTAAAGAGACTGTCTTTTTTCCATTGGATGTTCTTTCCTGCTTTGTCAAAGATGAGTTGGCCATACGTTTGTGGGTCTAGTTCTGGGGTTTCTATTCTATTCCATTGGTCTATGTGTCTGTTTTTATGTCAATACCATGCTGACTTGATAATGACAGCTTTGTAGTAGAGGCTAAAGTCTGGGATTGTGATGCCTCCTGCTTTGGTCTTCTTCTTCAAAATTACTTTGGCTATTCGGGGCCTTTTGTGGTTCCATATGAATTTTAGGATTGCTTGTTCTAGTTTCGAGAAGAATGCTGGTGCAATTTTGATTGGGATTGCATTGAATGTGTAGATAGCTTTGGGTAGTATTGACATTTTGACAATATTTATTCTTCCAATCCATGAGCAGGGAATGTCTTTCCATTTCTTTATATCTTCTTCAATTACCTGCATAAGCTTTCTATAGTTTTCAGCATACAGATCTTTTACATCTTTGGTTAGATTTATTCCTAGGTATTTTATGCTTCTTGGTGCAATTGTGAATGGGATCAGTTTCTTCATTTGTCTTTCTGTTGCTTCATTGTTAGTGTATAAGAATGCAACTGATTTCTGCACATTGATTTTGTATCCTGCAACTTTGCTGAATTCATGTATCAGTTCTAGCAGACTTTTGGTGGAGTCTATCGGATTTTCCATGTATAATATCATGTCATCTGCAAAAAGCGAAAGCTTGACTTCATCTTTGCCAATTTTGATGCCTTTGATTTCCTTTTGTTGTCTGATTGCTGATGCTAGAACTTCCAGCACTATATTAAACAACAGCGGTGACAGTGGGCATCCCTGTCGTGTTCCTGATTTCAGGGAAAAAGCTCTGTTTTTCCCCGTTGAGGATGATGTTAGCTGTGGGCTTTTCATAAATGGCCTTTATGATCTTTAAGTATGTTCCTTCTATCCCGACTTTCTCAAGGGTTTTTATTAAGAAAGGGTGCTGGATTTTGTCAAAGGCCTTTTCTGCATCGATTGACAGGATCATATGGTTCTTCTCTTTTTTTTTGTTAATGTGATGTATCACGTTGATCGATTTGCGAATGTTGAACCAGCCCTGCATCCCAGGAATGAATCCCACTTGATCATGGTGAATAATTCTTTTTATATGCTGTTGAATTCGATTTGCTAGTATCTTATTAAGAATTTTTGCATCCATATTCATCAGGGATATTGGCCTGTAGTTCTCTTTTTTTACTGGGTCTCTGTCTGGTTTAGGAATCAAAGTAATACTGGCTTCATAGAATGAGTCTGGAAGTTTTCCTTCCCTTTCTATTTCTTGGAATAGCTTGAGAAGGATAGGTATTATCTCTGCTTTAAATGTCTGGTAGAACTCCCCTGGGAAGCCATCTGGTCCTGGACTCTTATTTGTTGGAAGATTTTTGATAACAGATTCAATTTCTTCGCTGGTTATGGGTCTGTTCAAGCTTTCTATTTCCTCCTGATTGAGTTTTGGAAGAGTGTGGGTGTTTAGAAATTTGTCCATTTCTTCCAGGTTGTCCAATTTGCTGGCATATAATTTTTCATAGTATTCCCTGATAATTGTTTGTATCTCTGAGGGATTGGTTGTAATCATTCCATTTTCATTCATGATTTTATCTATTTGGGTCATCTCCCTTTTCTTTTTGAGAAGCCTGGCTAGAGGTTTGTCAATTTTGTTTATTTTTTCAAAAAACCAACTCTTGGTTTCGTTGATCTGCTCTACAGTTTTTTTAGATTCTATATTGTTTATTTCTGCTCTGATCTTTATGATTTCTCTTCTTCTGCTGGGTTTAGGCTGCCTTTGCTGTTCTGCTTCTATTTCCTTTAGGTGTGCTGTTAGATTTTGTATTTGGGATTTTTCTTGTTTCTTGAGATAGGCCTGGATTGCAATGTATTTTCCTCTCAGGACTGCCTTCGCTGCATCCCAAAGCGTTTGGATTGTTGTATTTTCATTTTCGTTTGTTTCCATGTATATTTTAATTTCTTCTCTAATTGCCTGGTTGACCCACTCATTCGTTAGTAGGGTGTTCTTTAACCTCCATGCTTTTGGAGGTTTTCCAGACTTTTTCCTGTGGTTGATTTCAAGCTTCATAGCATTGTGGTCTGAAAGTATGCATGGTATAATTTCAATTCTTGTAAACTTATGAAGGGCTGTTTTGTGACCCAGTATATGATCTATCTTGGAGAATGTTCCATGTGCACTCGAGAAGAAAGTATATTCTGTTGCTTTGGGATGCAGAGTTCTAAATATATCTGTCAAGTCCATCTGATCCAATGTATCATTCAGGGCCCTTGTTTCTTTATTGACTGTGTGTCTAGATGATCTATCCATTTCTGTAAGTGGGGTGTTAAAGTCCCCTGCAATGACCACATTCTTATCAATAAGGTTGCTTATGTTTATGAGTAATTGTTTTATATATCTGGGGGCTCGGGTATTTGGCGCATAGACATTTATAATAGTTAGCTCTTCCTGGTGGATAGACCCTGTGATTATTATATAATGCCCTTCTTCATCTCTTGTTACAGCCTTTAATTTAAAGTCTAGTTTGTCTGATATAAGTATGGCTACTCCAGCTTTCTTTTGGCTTCCAGGAGCATGATAAATAGTTCTCCATCCCCTCACTCTCAATCTAAAGGTGTCCTCAGATCTAAAATGAGTCTCTTGTAGACAGCAAATAGATGGGTCTTGTTTTTTTATCCATTCTGATACCCTATGTCTTTTAGTTGGCGCATTTAATCCATTTACATTCAGTGTTATTATAGAAAGATATGGGTTTAGAGTCATTGTGATGTCTGTATGTTTTATGCTTGTAGTGATGTCTCTGGTACTTTGTCTCACAGGATCCCCCTTAGGATCTCTTGTAGGGCTGGTTTCGTGGTGACAAATTCCTTCAGTTTTTGTTTGTTTGGGAAGACCTTTATCTCTCCTTCTATTCTAAATGACAGACTTGCTGGATAAAGGATTCTCGGCTGCATATTTTTTCTGTTTAGCACACTGTAGATATCGTGCCAAGCCTTTCTGGCTTGCCAAGTTTCAAAGGAGAGATCAGTCACGAGTCTTATAGGTCTCCCTTTATAAGTGAGGGCACGTTTATCCCTTGCTGCTTTCAGAATTTTCTCTTTATCCTTGTATTTTGCCAGTTTCACTATGATATGTCGTGCAGAAGATCGATTCAAGTTACGTCTGAACGGAGTTCTCTGTGCCTCTTGGATTTCAATGCCTTTTTCCTTCCCCAGTTCAGGGAAGTTCTCAGCTATAATTTGTTCAAGTACCCCTTCAGCACCTTTCCCTCTCTCTTCCTCCTCTGGGATACCAATTATGCGTATATTATTTTTTTTTAGTGTATCACTTAGTTCTCTAATTTTCCCCTCATACTCCTGGATTTTTTTATCTCTCTTTCTTTCAGCTTCCTCTTTCTCCATAACTTTATCTTCTAGTTCACCTATTCTCTCCTCTGCCTCTTCAAGCCGAGCCATCGTGGATTCCATTTTGTTTTGCATTTCGTTTAAAGCGTTTTTCAACTCCTCGTGACTGTTCCTTAGTCCCTCGATCTTTGTGGCAAGAGATTCTCTGCTGTCCTGTATACTGTTTTCAAGCCCAGCGATTAATTTTATGACTATTATTCTAAATTCACTTTCTGTTATATTATTTAAATCCTTTTTGATCAGTTCATTAGCTGTTGTTATTTCCTGGAGATTCTTCTGAGGGGAATTCTTCCGTTTGGTCATTTTGGAGAGTCCCTTGCGTGGTGAGGACCTGCAGTGCACTTCCCCTGTGCTGTGGTGTATAACTGGAGTTAGTGGGCGGGGCCGCAGTCCGACCCGATGTCTGCCCCCAGCCCACTGCTGGGGCCACAGTCAGACTGGTGTGTGCCTTCTCTTCCCCTCTCCTAGGGGCGGGATTCACTGTGGGGTGGCGTGTCCCGTCTGGGCTACTTGCACACTGCCAGGCTTGTGTTGCTGGGGATCTGGCGTATTAGCTGGGGTGGGTAGGCAAGGTGCACGGGGGGTGGAGGGGCAGGCTTAGCTCGATTCTCCTTAGGTGATCCACTCCAGGAGGAGCCCTGTGGCAGCGGGAGGGAGTCAGATCCGCTGCCGGAGGTTTGGCTCCGCAGAAGCACAGAGTTGGGTGTTTGCGCGGAGCGAGCAAGTTCCCTGGCAGGAACTGGTTCCCTTTGGGATTTTGGCTGGGGGATGGGCGGGGGAGATGGCGCTGGCGCCTTTGTTCCCCGCCAAGCTGAGCTCTGCCGTCCGGGGGCTCAGCAGCTCTCCCTCCCTTTGTCCTCCAGCCTTCCCGCTTTCCGAGCAGAGCTGTTAACTTATGACCTCCCAGACGCTAAGTCGCGCTTGCTGTCGGAACACAGTCCGTCCGGCCCTTCTGCTTTTGCCAGCCAGACTCGGGGGCTCTGCTTGGCCGGCGAGCCGCCCCTCTGCCCCGGCTCCCTCCCGCCAGTCCGTGGAGCGCGCACGGCCTCGCCGCCCTTCCTACCCTCTTCCGTGGGCCTCTAGTCTGCGCTTGACTCCGGAGACTCCCTTCTGCTAATCCTCTGGCGGTTTTCTGGGTTCTTTAGGCAGGTGTAGGTGGAATCTAAGTGATCTGCAGGACGCGTTGTGAGCCCCGCGTCCTCCTACGCCGCCATCTTCCGGAACCTCCCAGGACTCGGGATTTATTTTAAAGCAATTATTGGACCTCAACTCTAACCTACTGAATTAGAACATCTAGAGTTGGGCTGCAAAATCTAGAATTTTTAATGTAAAATCTAATTTACATGTATTTATATGTTTTATATTTACATATATTTCATATTAATGGAACATATTATGGAAATTATATTTTATATAAATATGATTTATACATATGTTTTGTATAAATGTATAAATTTTTCAGCTTTATTGAGATATAGTTGATAAGTAAAATTTTAACATATTCTAAGTGTACAGTGTGATGGTTCAATATACATAGATATTATGAAAGAATCTCCCCCTTTGAGTTAAATTAACAAATCCATCCCCTCTTTTCTGTGGCAAGAACATTTAAGTTCTCTCTTACCAAATTCCAATTACACAATAGAGTGTTATCAACTATAATCACCATGTTATACATTAGATTTTCAGATCTAATTCATCTTACAACTGAAAGTTTGTAGCCTTTTAACAACCTCTTCCTATTTCCCCCAACTCCCAGCTCTGGGCAGCCACTTTTCTACTTGTTTCTATGAGTTCTAATCTTTTTGATTACATGTATAAGTGATACCATGAAGTATGTGTCTTTCTCTGTCTGGCATATTTCAGTTAGCATAATGCCCCCAGTTTCATCCATGTTATTCCAAATGAAAGGATTTCCTTCTTTGTTAAGGCTGAATTATATTCCATTATATATTATTATATTATTGTATATACATTGTGCATATGTATGTTCACATTGACCCTTGAACAATATGGGGATTAGGAATGCTGACCTCCTACGCAGCCAAAAATCTATGTATAACTTTTGACTCCCCCTAAATTTAATTAATAGCCTCTTATTGACAAGAAGCCTTACTGATAACATAAACAGTCAAATTACATGTATTTTATACATTTTATGTATTATACACTATATTCTTACAATAAAGTAAGCTAGAGAACGGAAAATGTTATTAAGATAATTGTAAGAAGAGAAAATACCTTTATAGTACTGTCCTGTTTGAGAAAAATTCTGCATAGAAGTAGATCCACGCAGTTCAAACCCATTTTGTTCAAAGGTCAACTATGTATATATATCACATTTTCTTGAACCATTCATCTCTTGATGAACACTTAGGTGGTTTTCATACCTTGATTATTGTGAATAAAGCTGCGTTTATATCACGCATTATTGTGAATAAAGTGTAGTTATATCACTACTACATAGCTGTGAATAAAGTCAACATGGGAATACAAATATCTCTTCAAGACAATTGTTTTGTTTCCTTTGAACATATACCCAGAAGAAGTAGGATTACTAGATCATATGGTAATTGTATTGTTAATTTCTTGAGGAGCCTCCATACTGTTCTCCCCAGTAGTTGTGCAGTTTACATTCCCACCAACAGTGTACAAGATCCTTTTACTCCAGCATTTGTTATCCCTTGTCTTTTTAAAGACCTGAAACAGTAAAAGTCCTAGAAGAAAACATAGGGGGTAACCTCTTTGATATTGGTCATGGCAATGATTTTTCGGATTTGACAGCAAAAGCAAAGGTAACAAAAGATAAAATAAACAAGTGGGACCACACTGAACTAAAAAGCTTCTGTTTAACAAAGGGAACAATCAACAAAATGAAATTTTGTTCATTTCAACAAAATGAAAAGATAATCTACATATGGAATGATGGAAAATATTTGCAAATGTTAATATGGAGTTAATATGCAAAATATAAAAGGGACACATAGAACTTAATATCAAAAACCCCAAATAACACAATTAAAAAATGAGCAAAGGACCCAAATAGACATTTTCTAAAGAAAGAATATAATTGGCCAACAGATAATGAAAAAGTGCTCAACATCGCTAATCATCAGGGAAATGTAAATCAAAACCACAATGAGATATCAGGTTATACCTGTTAGAATGGCTGTTATCAAAAAGAGAAGTGATGTATAATTTACATTATTGTATTCCATATATCTGAGTTGAACCTGAAGTAACTGCTGATACTTACATAAATATTTCTTAATAAGTTACATGTTTCCCCAAACCTCTCTAAAGTTAATAAAAATATTAAATATGTTGACTATTTAAAACAGTGTCATTTTAATATTCAAATATATCTATTGGCTCTTGCTATAAAAATTATAAATTTAGCAGAGTTAAATTTTTTATTTCTAAATTATTACTAGTTATATCAATACTACATAGCTATTACTTATAACATTCTATGTATTTTTTTAACTTAATTTACACAGCTGTTTGGTCTAAGTTCTATATTCATGATTTTCTTTCTCATTGAATGTCTTTATATAATAGTGTTTCCTTAACTGTATATTAATTTTTATGCCCCTCTTTTGATTGAGTAGTTTTATAAAATTATTTTTTAAAGAAATTACTGGTGCTCTCTTAACTTACAAAATCATTGAAAGTGACACTCTCTTCTCATCGTATTTGAAGTAAAAACTTCTTAGGTCACATTTTCCTGACATTCTTTTAGCAGAAAGTACTGCTAAAAAGAACTAAGTCAACTTATTTAATATTCCTCTGACATGATTTACTTTTACTGTATTATTGTCTTTATTTTTACTGGAAATACAGTTTTGTTAGAATAAGTTGGCAGTGTGTTAGGAGATTAGGTTGTAAGTTAAAAAATTTTTTAATTCATTTCTAGCCTCCCTCTAACATTGGCCTCTCCTGCTCTTCCAAAAGTGGTGTTGGTTTTCTTAGGTTCTTTTTATTCAAAGGGTGGTTTTTGAATAAATGATGTCAACATCACCTGGCATTTATTAGAAATGCAGAATATCAGTCCTGACCTTAGACTTACTGAATCAGAATCTACATTTTAATAGAATCTCAGTTGATTCTTCTGTACATTAATGTTTGAGAACCATTGGTCTAAGTGCATGCTCATTTGATCCCATCATTGCCTCCTGAAATCCAAGTTCCCAAATGCCAGCCAAGGGCAAATCTTATAAACAGCCTTTCTAAGGATAATAATCTTAGGACTGCTATTAACTCTTTTCTGCACATATCTCAAGCCAAAGAACTTGAAAAAGCCCAATAATTTAATTAGTGAATTTTATCCATAAGGGCATGCTTGTATTAATGTGTTTCTACTCTAAGGTAATTTTATTACTTGATAAAATTTTGACTTCAAGTATGTTAAATGTTACTATTTTAATTTACCACATTTACATTTTACTCTTTTGACCAGGGATAAGAGCAGAGATAAAATAACAGAGATGATATTTTTTATACTTATAGTGGAATTTTTAAATATTAGTTCTAGAATTTGCAGTTTCCAAACAAAATCAGAAACTTCAAGTTCTGACTCAGATAAATGTTGATATTATTTAGCATTCATGTCCTTTTCTTACCCAAATTTTTCCCCATCTATATTATTTAATGAAGAATGCATAGTTTTGAAATATGAGGTAATTTATGTCTACATATGAGAGCGTGCCATATGCTTCTTGAATTATATTTTGGTTATTATTATTGTTTTTCTAGTTGGGAGTAGTTACTAAAACTTTTATTTTTGAGAGCCATCAAATTCCAGGCTTTGTGGGAAAATTGCCAAACAAGCAGCAGTTGAATCAATTACTAACCTGGTTATTTTTGTGAATATAATTAGAAAAAAAAAGTTACTGAAAAAAAATCAGAGTGTATGTACTCTAAACAAATAATAGTTTGGAACTCCAAATGTACTCATGCCATGATTTCTACTTCTTCAAAAAGGTCAAGGATACCGGGATTATTGATTGATTGATTGATTGATGCAAAATGGTGATATTATTAAAGCATGGGGACAGGATCCATGGACAGAAAGAGCTGCACTGAGGTTGTGAAGAGTGACTGTTTATGTACTATGGAGTTTGGGGGAGGTAAAGTCAAGAGGAAGTTTCTTCAAGGGATTTCCATATGCTAAAGACTCACAGATTATGGGAGTCTACCTATTGTCAAGCTTAGCAAAGCATTAACATTAAGACAATAGGGAGTTCCTGGAAGGGATCAATTTTAAGAATATGCAAAGTAATTTAGGATATGATAGGGAGAAATTTTTATATATGTTCTTTTCAGTACTTAAGTAAAATTCATCTCATAGATATGAATTTAAATGGTGCAATTTTAATGTTTAGTAATTCTAGCAATTTAAAATATTTAAATAGCAAATAAGTCATGTGGCCCAAATATGCCAAAGACTAGGCAAGATAGCTGAGAATTACATACTTTCACCTTATATCAGTGGAGAAAACCATAAAAACTTGAGAAAAGACACTGAGTATACATTTGCTGTGTGGAATAAAAAACATTTTAATATACAGAATTTTCAATTATTAAGCATAACATTATATTGGGTACATTATAAACCCTTCAGACAAACAATTACAAATAAAAATCTACCAAATTCTGCTTTTTATGAAAAAGCATTATTATAATAATGTTAAATGTAGATACAAATTTTATTCAGAATGAAAATCATAGGTGAGGAATATTGAGTATCAACAATATGTAAAGTTAAAGTTTTAAACAAAATTAAGAATAAAATTAAATCCCCATATATCTTATTAGTTTAAAAGCACCAAAATCAACAGATATACATAACATAAAATTCAGTATAAATTAACTTTAGGAGAGCCTGGGAGGCTCAGTCATTTAAACATCTGACTCTTGATTTCTGCTCAGGTCAGGATCTCACAGTTCATGAGATCAAGCCCCAGGTTGGACTCTGCATTGACAGCATGGAGCCTGCTTGGGATTTCCTCTCTTCCTTTCTTTCTCTGCCCCTCCTCAACTCACACACGTGTGATCTGTCTCTCAAAATAAATAGATATTTAAAAATAAATAAACAAAATGTCAGTTTAATGGTGCATTTGATTTTCTAAAGGGATTTGTGTGGGTCTGGATTTAGCAGAACACACTTTTAATTTTTCCATACTGACTAGTTTAAACTAACCTAATTCCAGAAATTTTGGTAAATTTCCCCTTCCCAATCTCATTAACCACCCCAATTAAGAAATGTTTCCCTTTTGTTTCTCAAAAATATATTCATCATAAAGCCTTAGAATGCTTAAATGTCTTCACATGCAGTTCTGTTTAAACTTCCTAGTCCAAATAGTCATAACTTCACCTTTACTGAGAAAATGGTAATATTTAAACATTGTATATTTTAGAGAATTATTTCCTTTAGAGAAACACAATTTCTCTTAAAGTGGGAGGTAACAAACACTTTGGCATATATTTTTCAGTCAATAATAATCACTGAACTTTAGAAAAGGAAACAAGGAGGAGACAAACCTATTAAAATAAATGAAAATATATAAATTATTTAGAAGTAATTGAGCAAACTATGCAAGTGGTATTGGAATTCAATCAAATACCATTTAAAAAAATGGCTGTTAAGTACTTGAATAACTACAATTAGGTAAACATTGGGGCAGCCTCATAGAAGTGTATAATGTTTAAGCAGCTTCATGAGATAATTTATTTTTTGAGACAATTTTGCATTGTCAGATCATGGAAATATCTGTAATCTTTTAAATCAGGGACTGCATACTTATTGACAGTAAGTCAACTTCAAAGATTTTTTTTCTCTGTCATTAATTACTTTGGGGATGGCTGAAGGCCATTAAAGTAGTCACATTTTAAGTCCCTGGTAAGTTTCCTAATTACTCTTCCAATTGTTGCACTTTTAAAACATATTGCATTCCCTTTACTTTTACAGTTCTGTCATAAAACAACATGTCCATGTCTAAAATGTGGTAATGAGGGGGTAGATTCATTATGTTTTATTTAAGCTAGGGATTTTATTTTAAACTTACTTGAACCTATCACATAATTTCTAAATTGCTTTATACACAATTCCAGCAAATGTCATGTCATGGGACCAGCTTGTATTTTTAAGTTAAAATAACGCAAATGGCAACTTAAATGTTAAAAGAGAGAAACTTGAAGCATCCACAAACAATTTGGATTTCCACTGTAATTTAGAGTCATACAATTGAGCCATTTGAGATTGGTCCCTTTGAACTAATGCTAAAGCTATTTTATTATATGGTTCAAAATAATGTGACAAGCTATCATTTGTCTCAATAAATTGTTGCCAATTATGACTGACACGCAGATTAAAATAAAGCCAGAAACAGAAATATCTAATAAAGAAGAACTATTGCTAATGAATATAATTGTATAGTTTTCAGTTTCCAGTAACCCAAGGACTAGAAGAACAGATACAGGAGCTTGGTGAATAAGAAATTAGCCATAAAACCTGTCATTTTGTTATTGCATCTGGAGGCACCAGCCAGTTTTTTCAATGACAATATCTCTATGTGATATGAGCTGTTGTATAATAAAAATAATAAATGACTCTGTTGTCTTTGTATCACCAGGTCACTTAGCAAGAAATAAAACCAAAGAAGCCTAAGTAAAGAATAGAGACCATATTGTTCTAAAGGTCAGTATAATCTCCTTCATTCTCTTTTTAAATTGCTCATATAAAAATAAAATTGATTTGTATTACAGTCATAAACTTCCTTTAGAGGAAAGATTAAAGCTATGCTCAGAATGCTTGTTTGAGCATATACAATGCCTTACTTAAATATAGATTTTTTTCTTGATTAAATTCACACTTTTCTATCATCACTTATGGTGTTTTCTTTTTCTGAAGGTGGCTTTGAGAAGACCAATAGCTTCAAAAGTCAGTGTAGATTTTTATTATGATATGACCTCCTCAAAAGCATTCTGTAAAGCTGTTAATCATTTACAGAAATAATTTTGAAGCCTAAATATTGGGAATTTCAAAGTTCAGAATAGAATATATTAAATAATATGAATACGTGTCATGTACATTCATGCACGTGGCCTATAAAATATTAATAATTCACCATATTATTCTCATTGCGTGACATTGTATGACAGTACCTATTATTAATATGCCCTTGATAAGTATTTATTGAATTAATAATGAAATAATTTCTACTTATTGAAGCCTCATTATAAGTAAGCTGACTATTCAGTTCTACCTCTTGGATCTCAGACCATACATTCTACTTTTTTGTGGACAGAGCATTATAATATGGTTGTTAATTTACAATGCACAGAAATTGTACAGGGTCAGATGATTAATTACTGAGAATCCATAAGGTATACTCACATAAACTTCAATAATGGTAAAGGATGTGATACCGATGAGAAAGAAAGTAAAGGCAAACATAGAAAGGTCAAAAACTTTCTAGTCAAAAACAGCTGCCTGAGTCCTTTGCACAGGATGCACTTCCTTTTGGATTATGGACTACGAAGATACATGCAAGTTACTCTGTTTCAGGAAAACCAACATATAAGTTAATTCAGGGGTATGTGTAATGAGTTAAACCAGGTATAATTTGTCATTTAGTAAATTTTCAAGAAAGGATGTAAACAGGCAAGTACCAGATGCCTCCAGGAGACTTTCAGACTTTAAACGAACAATTATAAATCACCAGTGCTGCATTTTGTCCTTAATTTGGCCAATGATAAACATCATGGCTTCAGGCATCCCTAGAGATGAGCATACATCCAGTAAGGACCAGTTTCCTTGTACCAGGTGTATACTGAATCTTGAAGGATAGCTTTCCATGCTTGCAGGGTGTTAGCTCCAAAATGGTATTTCACAGGCTCACAGGCAGACTTCAAAAGTCTATATCATTACTCTAAATAGTCTGGCAGCTTTTGGATTGTGTGGCATTTAAGATGACCATTGGGTCCCATGGTCATAAGTGTATACTACACCTTGTTTGCTGTAAAACAAACATTTACTACCTTGGTCCAAATGGTTTTATGTGGTATTTCATTTCAGTGAATCAAATACTCTGTAAGTTCCCAAATAGTGGGCCTATTTAATACCGTTGAAATTATTCTCAGATAAATTTGAATTGAGTTTTTGATTTTTTCAAAGTCTGTAGTAACATTTAGATAATCTTTTGATTTTGTTTTACTGGACATTAATCTTAGTTAGAAAATATAGATTTTAGTCATTTAGCTCCAAAAGAAAAAAATTATTTCTCTTATTAATAAGATCTTTTAATAAGATCCCTTACTAAGGGATTTTCAGAATCATTTAGTGAGAAAAATTTCATGTGTCAATGTACGGCCTACTTTTCTCAACAGAAATCATTTAAATATATTCTTTGATTTCTTAATTGTTGAGAAGTAATGTGTTGTAAATGATTCTTTGATTTGTTTTACATTAAACATGGTCTATACCTGAACTCTGTCTAATGTATAACATCCATCTCCCCACCTCACTCATTGAGCTCTAGCCACACTGAGAATATCAAGCACGCTACTATTCTGTGGGTTTTGCTGTTGCTCTTTCCTGTAACTGGAGCATTCTTCCCCTAAATCATTGCCAAATGTGGTCCCTCATTTCAGTCAGGCCTCTGCTGGAATGTCTTCCTGTTAGAGAGAGATTCCCCGACAATCCCTGAAATAGCACACTGCTATCTTTTTTTTTTTTTTTTTTTTTGAGACAGAGAACGAGGGCACAAGTGAGCAAGGGGCAGAGATATAGAGAGAGACAGAGAGAGAGAAGGCGAGCTCACCCAAAGTGGGGCTTGAGCTCACAAACCATGAGATCATGACCTGAGCCAAAGTCAGATGCTTAGCCGACTGAGCCACCCAGATGCCCTGACTGCTATCATTCTTAATCCCTTACTCTGCTGCTTTTTTTTTTTTTTTTTAATTGACACTGTTTGGAGGAGAGTCCACAACCAATCATTCACCCAGTGATTTGCTAGAAGGACTCACAGGATTAGTAGTCATTCTCAAATCAGAGTTTATTTCAAAAAGTAGTTACAGAGCAGGATCAACAGGGAAGATAATTTATCAGGTGGAGTCTAGAGGAGATCAGGTGCAAGCTTCTGAAGTCCTCCCTCTTAGGGGTCAAAGACAATAAGAAGACAAACTTACTCCTCTAGCAACAAACAGTGGCAATGCATATACGGTGTTTCTGCCCAGGGAAGCCAACTTCCCCAGGGTCCAGGCCTTATAAAGAGGACTACTCACATAGGCACATACCACCTGTGTGTTAGCCAGCCATGATCACTGAAACTATAGACCCAGAAGCAAAGTACGTGTCCACCATTCATCATATTGTTTCCACAGAGCAGCTAGACAAACTGGTACAGTATGGTTCAGTGCCAAATGTGCTGAGAACATCCTTACCAATTAGTAACATAGGCTGAATTCCCAGGGCCAGCCAAGGGTCACCCATACAAGCAGGCCCTCCTGAAGACAGCAAACAGGTGAGCGACATAAGGTGTGCTCCGTTAAGTCTTTTCTGCCCACTTTATCATCACTTGACCTATTTCATGTGTATTAGTTTATTGGTTTGATATCTACCCCTCTCACTAGACTATAAACTCCATGAGGACTTTGTCTCTTTTGTTGGATGTTGTATCTTTTACGCATAGTGTAGTAACTGGTATAGAGGCGTCATTTAAAAACATTCGTTAAATGCAAATGTAATGATTAATGCTCATTGACATCTGTTTGGTAAGATTAGATTATGTAACAGTGAAAGACAGAAATGGGATAAAAAGGTTGCAGAAAAGTATGTTGAGAGTGATATTTTAAAATTTTATTCCAAGAAAATAAACAAAATTGAATGCCAGACAGTAACTTAAACAGAGTAGATGACAATAATAAAATGTTAGAAAATGTAAGGTGATTGTAAGAAGAAAGGGGAACAGCTGTTCACCATATTTTCTGAAATGCAAAAATGGGCTTTGTGAGTTAAATTCATATATGACATAAGAAAGATGGTTTAGCATGTCAAACAGCTGTAGTACTTACTGTGAAAGGCTTTGAAATCTTTATAGAAACTATCACAAAAAGAAAAGATCACTTTTTATCCTGAGTTCTTTAGCTCTGATTTTACCACATTTTGGAGTGGACTGATTCTTTTCAAGGCCTCTTCATATCATAGGATTACTGCCAAAATATTCCTATTCCATCTTTCAAACAATAGCTGCATGTGGGATAAATATTATTCATAAATATATAAAACATAAAAAGTTTAACATGCATATTTTCTCATAGTTTGATATAAAAACAAGTTTAAAAATTTGCACAGATATTTCTCTGTTGTTTCACACTCTGATGTTAATTTGAGCTTACTGAAACAAAATTATGATGTCTTTGCTGAATCTCAAGTTTAAGCACTAATGAAAGTGATACAAGAAACTGAATGATGTACGGGGCGCCTGGGTGGCTCAGTCGGTTAGGCTTCCGACTTCAGCTCAGGTCACGATCTCATGATATGTGAGTTCGAGCCCCGCGTCGGGCTCTGTGCTGACTGCTCGGAGCCTGGAGCCTGTTTCAGATTCTGTGTCTCCCTCTCTCTCTGACCCTCCCCCTTTCATGCTCTGTCTCTCTCTGTCTCAAAAATAAATAAAAACGTTAAAAAAAATTTAAAAAAAAAGAAACTGAATGATGTAAAGTAAGGATGGGATAAAAAAGAATTATATGCATCTTCCAAAGAATTGCATACTAAAAAAATAATAAATGTTAAATTGCAAATGTTAGAAGGAAATGCATAACCCTTATAATTACTATAGTTGAAACATATGGTATATAATACCATATGGACAATTTACATATGCTCAGTAAACATTTCTTGATATTTCTATATATTTTTTAATCTTTAAAAATGGTCTCAATGAAATTTTACCAAGAACTATGTGAAAAAACCCTACACTTAAGGAAAATAACAATAAAAAGCAACTTTTAAAGAATCTTAAGTGTCAAGATGTTATCCACCTGTGTGGGTTCTTCTAAAACTTATTAAAACAAAACAAAAACTCTGTAAGCGTTTGACAAAAGCATGCATTAGAGGTGATAAAAAGCAAAAATCCCTGAGCTGTTTTGAAGACAATTCTAATTTCTAAACACAATGAAGCAGAACAAATGAACTTTCAGCCTTTCCTTGGAAAGAATGATCAGTGATAAGCAACATTTCACAGGAATACCTTAGTAAGAGAGCAAAGAATGCAAGTCTCCAGTAGTCCTCAAACATTCACTGTTCAGCACTTTTCATCCATCATACCTCCTGTTTCACTCCATTTGGTCACAAACACAATTTAAACTCTTTTCCTTAAAAAATAATCCAGAGTCTAGGAACACACAAAGAGAATGAATATATAGATTTCTCAAATTAACAAAATAAAAACTTCTTCTCTTTATCCTGTCCAGAGTTGTATATTTTATAAAGACAGTGGGAATTAGAATCAGTGGTGTGTACTTTCGGGGTACAGGCTGTCTCTTAAACGTTAATCTGAATGAAAGTGCTGATTTAGAAACATGCAAAAAGGTAATGCACATTTTATGCTGCCATGCTCATTAAACCTTGCGACCCCCAGGACCAGTCCTGGTCAGTTTGGGGATAAAATTTTGTGAAGAAAAGTAGCTAGACTCCTTAGACAAAATGACTGCATGTATTTACATGCTTCTGGAACAGAAGATGCTATTTTAGGAAAGAAGTTGTATACAGATGATATGGAAAGCTAAAATGTGCTTGATTGTGATCATTAAAATCACTATCAGGCTTCTCATGAGAATAAAGGTTTGCCTCCTGGCCTGATTCTAACAAGGATAATTAAATTCTGCATACCTAAAATCCTTTTCTGATTTCAGCCTGGAGAAGTCATTTCTTTTTTATTATGTACTGCTGTTCTAGGCTCTGAAACTCTAGCTGTCTTTTGGCCCAGAGATAATTGCATTTCAGTGGTGGGCAAAGTATTATGCTTCGTATGCTATATAGTAAAATGCTTTCATATGAGAAATTTTATCATAAATTTGCATTATTAATATGGATATTTTATTCTATTTTTTGAAATGACATAATTGAAAATACTACATATTTACTACATCTTAAGGAAATAAAAATGAGCTAAAGTAGCAACATATTTTATAACTGTCATATATTTGACATAACTAATATAAGTTATATTAAGAAGAACCACATCAAATATGAATCATTTTCCTAAGAATTTAATATAATAATCTATGTTCTTACATTATTTTTTCTATAGCACTGCTTAGTCTCAGATCCTTACCCTTCAAACCTCACTAGTGCAGCATCCAATTCGCAACAGCCTATATCCATGTTTTCTTCCTTTATTCAAACCAAGACTGATTTCATGAGAGAAACAAGTCTCTTCTCCGTGCAGGCCTCTCTCCATTTCTAGTTAAACCAGAAACTACCATTCTCGGCAATGTTAAATCAAATGAGCAGTGAGACCAAGTGTGGAAAGGCTATTTCTTTGGTGTTGTGTAAAGCAGTTCCTGTTACTAGTGCCTCGTCTGCCATCCACCCTTCTATTGCTATATGCTGTCATCTAATTATGATGCCTCCCTGCGCGAAATCCTTGGTATTACTGGGAATGCAGCTTATGTCTGTGAACATTCTAGTATTGCTCAATTAATTGACCAGCTGCATCTCATTAGGATGATTGGCAGGTTTATGATGCAGCTTTGGTGGAAATAGTGGCAACTGAGAAGGCCAGCCACCCAAACAACAGAACCGGTTCTATCTTCCCCACTTTCACCTTACTATCCAAGAGGTGCGATGAGCAGACCACCAGCGAGTTTGTCTCCTGCTGGAAGGAGATACCGTTTTCAGGTTGCTTATATAACTGTAGTTAAATGAAAGCTTTGTGATTAAACTTCCTCTTGTCCCCAATAATATTACCCCCGTGCTCTTGTAAATCTGATAAAGGCACCATGGCATCAAATTACGCTACATTCTTAATTCCACAAATGTATGTGTTGTCTAGTTTCAATCCCATTTTGCTTTGAATTTCAGTTTCATCTAAATCATAGGTTAAAAGGGGACATTCAAAAGCGGTTTTATTATATTTCTAAGTTTCCAACAAGGTTAATGAAGTTCAACACTTCAGCTGAATCTGAAAATGAAGGAAAAAGTATGATTATTATAGTTTCATTCTGAAACTGCTGCACAGAACCAAGCAAAATCATTATAAGACCACATTCTATGAGCAAATACATGGTGATGATGTGACATTCCTTCCTTTTAAAAAAAAATTTAGTCTACTTTTGTTTAGTGCCTACTGTCCAGCAGTCTTGAATGTAAAATGCCTTCTAGGATAAGATGCATACTCTCAAAAAATTTATTCAGAATAGCAAATAACTCTCCTCTGCTACTTTTATGTAAATCAGTTTCTAATGGTGTCTCTGGAGATACCTACTCTTTTCTGCTTTATGGTAAAATATATATTTGCACTTAATGTAAATACGATTTTTAAAAGAATTAGAAAATTCATGTGCATATAGTGTTTCAAGATATGAGTTGGAAATAAGTAAGAGTGGCTCACGTTTCACTTACTTTTTATGGACAACTTTATAAACAGTAGGATATATAGAAAGATATTCATTAAAACTATCACATCCGAAAACCCAATCTCAGGAGCAAAGAAATCAGAGAAGGAATAAACTATTTCACGTGTTCCAGTTATCAGCTGAGTGAATTTTCTAAATTTCATGATTTTGTCAGTAAGGCACTAGAACTGTATTGAATTTTCAAGTAATTTTGGGTGCCCAGTAAGTTTTTAACTTGTGTTAGTACATTGGTGGATCATTTCTGTTTAAGTGACCTGGTAGAAATTTTTTCTTTTCTGAAACATATTCCCATTCTATTTTTCCTAAAAACAACTTGAATGTAGCCTAAAATATTTATAAATAATATGATAGGATGTGTGGGATTAGCTTTAAACAATACAGGATCGGAGATTCAGATGGCATGTAGATGGGAGAGATCAACAGACTAATGTTTGTTGGCCACAAGGAAATTCTTTACACTAGGCTGTCTACTCTTACATATGTTTAAAATTCTCTTTAATAAACATAAAAAAACTGTCTACCTTAGGGGTTGCAAACTGGTGGTCTTCAGGCTAGATCTAGTCAGCCAACGTTTGACCCACATTGTGCTCTAAAACTGAGAAGGTTCACATAATAATCTGACTTTCCAGATTTTCTTGAAACATTAGATGTGGCAACATTGAGACAGTGTTCCCTCATAATAACACTAATGCCGAGTAGCAGCTATTTCCTTCAAGAAAAGATGTGCATTTGCTATAGCCCTGAAACACCCTAATGTGTTATTTCTCGCTGACTTCACTTATTTACTTTGCCTTCCTGACTCTTGTAACCATTGAAATGTTTAAGTTATAGTCACTCTTTTATTGAAAGATACTGCTACTGAGAAACATTCAGTTCTTTGTAATGAAGAATATGAGCTCAATGTTACCATCTTCTGATTTTTCAAAAAAATCTGGAAAACTTAGGTTATATGAAATTTCCCAGTTTACAAATACCGTCTGCATCAAATATCAGTCACAAAAGTGACCAATAAATCAGAATATTTTCCAATGTTCTTATAGGCATATCCACGCCAATTTAATTGTGTATGAAAAGATTAAAAATTAAATATAATGGAGAATGCCAAGAAGGTATTTTAGATCCTGAAATACAAAAGAGAAAACCTTGCTCCCTCTCATCCAAGATTTAC
Source organism: Panthera uncia (assembly GCF_023721935.1). NCBI lineage: Eukaryota > Metazoa > Chordata > Mammalia > Carnivora > Felidae > Panthera > Panthera uncia. The sequence continues at coordinate 77,473,748 of NW_026057580.1, read as the reverse complement.
ACTGTGGGCATGAGAGCTTTTATATCAGTTATTTACTCATCCAGGATTTGTGATAATTGAAGTGTTTTTATTCCTGAACCCAAATGTTAATCATCCTATGCTCCAGCCAAAATGTAATCAGTTACTCTGATTACATTGATATAATCACATACATATACACATAATACACACACACACACCTTACTGCATTTAAAATATATTTTCCATTTCAAGAAATTGTAAATCAAGCATATAAAAATGAAGGGAGAAGGAAGAAATATACCAGTGTTGCAGTGAACAGAAGTAAAAGAAGAAAAATGAGTTATGGATGTCATTATATATCATTCATGTTTAAAAGAACTTTTTGTAACATGAATATTCAATTTACAAAGGCTTGTTATAAATCAGCCCTCATGGGTGAGAGATTTATCTTGCTTGCCTGCGTGATATCATAACTCATTGCTTCATGGGAAGAAAACCATAGACTAAATTGTTAAATTCATTAAAAACTTATATATTACTGTCGAGGAAAAGGCCAATTGATTGAAAGCTGCTAAACCACCAAATCCTTGATTCTTTTACATAGGAATACTTTAAACAGCTTTATTAGGATTGGTATTTCAGATGGGGTTACAAGAGACAAAAAAATGATACCATGTCAGGTTAACAGTTTGTTAATAGTTAACAGCGAAAGCTTTTGGGGAGTTTAACATAAATATGTTGTTTTTTAGAATTTGATGGTGAAGATTTTTTATCTCATCCAAGCTGTGGGACTTTTACCACTGAGGAAATATAGGATATATAGGGAATTTCAGCACCAGCACTGAACCCTATGCTCACAACAGTTTCACATTTGGGTTAGACCTAATAATAGTGTAGTTTAAGTTTTGCCCTTTGGTCTTTTGGGTTCAGGGAAACTTATTAATATCTTGATGTAGGAGGAGAGTAAAAATGCTGCAGGGTGGGTTTCTATGTATTCATTCAGAGAAATGGGTGGAATGCCAACCATGAAAAAGTCCCCTCTCTGTTCAAATGGTACAAATGGAATGTATGGGGAGATGTGTGACTCCTCTGGAATGCCATGAACATCCTAACAGATTTTTTTTAATATAGCCATTCACTTCATAACAGGTAGTCTCCTCTTCTAGACTCCTAAAGAAAATGGTAAAAATTGACTTAGACTGTAGTATAAATGATTGTTTTGTGTTTAGTTGGAATTAAATCACTAATGCGTGTGTGCTATGACTACGTTGGCCTCTGCTGAAATCTAGGAATTGGGAAGAAGTAAGTGGAAATGTACCTCCTAGGGTTAATTAATAAAATACAGATTTGTAATGTAGCAGAGATTATATGCAGGTCACTTGCTCTTTTGTTAACAATGTCAGGTTTTCTTAGCATATGTATACAAATCTGTTAGGTACATCTAGTAAGAGCAGTTGGAAAGCAGCTCACCTTTCAATATTATATAGTTTCAAAGCTGGACTTTTTTCCGGAAGTTCCATCTTTCTTCCTTAACCACACCACCCCTCACACTTTGAAGATTATATTTTATCCTCAGAATCATTAAGATATAAGCTGCTACTTGGGACTTCTTAACAATTCTTTATGAATTTTCTCATAGTTTACCTGCTCAAGCCAATGACAGGTACCTGAAACATTTTTAGTGTGTATCAGAATCAAAAGATGTATTCATCATTTTCTACTTAACTAGAGACATAGTACATTTAATTCTCTTCACTTTCTCCCCCATCCTCCAAAAAGAGCAGCAAATTTCAATGGTCCAAATATGAAGATCATGTTACATACTTTATAGTCCTTACTTTATTCTGTCACTTTATTTTATGGTTTTGCCTTAAAATAATGGTTATATAATTTTTTGGCCCCTTCTCTCATGGAAAACACTGTTTTGAAGGGATGTTGTAGGGATAATATACACAGGGATAATAACATCATTGATAATAATCTTTCTTGACACCCTACAAACATTGAACTGGGAAGACTTTAACCCTGCCACTTACCACATTTAAAATGGATCACAAAGTGTACGTATCACTGAGTGTCTTGGACAGGTTATGTTTGGTTATGGGCATTTGCATCACCTTCTATTCCCTTTGTCCTAAAATATCCCATCTACTCAAATGATTCATTAATCAAAACATTCTTAGATTACACTGAAATGTTTTTCTCCACATTTGGCCTCTAAACTTTCCACTTTACTACCCTGTACATTCAAGTTTCTAACCCCTGTGCCTGACAACCCACAAGATTCATTTTTTTTAATAACAAATCCTTCCTTATTTTCACTATATAATGACATTTCTTCAAATTAAAAAATACCTTCAAATTAAAGAAATGAAAAGTGTGAGAAAACAGAGTTCAGAGGATTTTTTAAATTAAAATTGACAAAAATGCAAATTTATTTGTTGTTGGAGGGTGCTGGACCAGATAATAGGGAAAATGTTTGGAAACACAACTTCTCTACAGGTAAGATACAAAACAAATTGTTCTTCTGATACTTCTTTACTAGACCATTTTTAACATCACCCTTCACTTCTCAGACATTTCTGGGTAGGCATCTGATTGGGTAAAGTCAACAGTATCAAAAGAGAATAATGGTTATTTCGTGCTCTTATTTCAGTTTACTAATAGACTACAAGCCACTTAAAGGCAAGATCAATGGTTTCCTCCTATTTGTGTTACCTAGCACAATGCTGGGTGCCTGTCAAGCACTAATTAGATGTCAGCTGAATTGGTAGCTTTAAGACTAAATAAGTGAATGAATTGCAATGAATGGATTGTCAGGTATTCTTCTTTTATTATTTTTATATTTTTAAGTTTTATTTAAATTCCAGTTAGTTAACATACAGTGTGATATTAGTTTCAGGTATCAGGTATTCTTAAGAATAGTGACTGAGCCTGGTCTTTTAAAAGGTTGTGATGGCAGTAAAGACATGACTAAATAATGGTTGCCCAAGTATTGCCATGTCAGTGATTTGCTTTAAGAATAAATAAGGAATTTTATGTATTATATCAAGGATATGATCCTGCTACACTCACTTTCATTCCCACATATCCTGATTTATTCCTGAGATTAAAAAAATAAAGACAAAACAAAAACTGGAGTTTAATATAGTGAAGAATGCTCAGCAGAGTGTCAGACATGGTCATCTTCTGTCCTGGGCATCTTACAGCAAACATTAAGAATCTCTGACCAGGGGATGAGCTTTTAGAATGAAAAACTACAACACCCCTATAAACAAGTAACAGAACAGTGGCTCAGAGAGGCAACTGACAAAGGAGAGCAGAGAAATGAGGAAGAAAAGTAAGTCCTCAACTGTGGGTGCTAGAAATATTCCTGGGTATCCCATTTATAAATCTTTATAAACTCCCATTTATAAAACTTTCCATATAAGACTAATTAGAGCAGTTGGGGTACTATTCTAAAGAATATAAAATGATCCTGTTGATGAACCACATTTTACTTTCTTATTTTCAGTGTGAATTTTAAGTCAGTAATGGCACACAGCTCATTTAACTCTGGAATGTTCTTGCTCCTGCTTTATTGTTTTTAGCTTGGTTAACTTTTCCTCTTTGTTCTAGTTTAATTATGCTTCCCTCCCCAAATATATTTCCCTCCTCAAATAAGTCCTAATCCCCAGTACCTCAGAATGTGACCAAATTTGGAAGTAAGGTCTTTACAAAAGTAATCAAGTGAAAATGAGACTATTAAGGTGGACCTAATCCAAAACGACCAGTGTGTTTATGAAAAGAGGAAATTTGGACACACACACAAAGGGAAGGAAACGTGAAGAGACAAAGGGAGATGATGGTCATGTGACTGGAGTAATGTGCATTTGCAAGCCAAGGAATGCCAAAGATTTGCCTGCAAACACCAGAAGCTAGAAAAAGCAACACCCTGATTTCAGACTTCTAGCCTCCAGACTGTGAAACAATAAATTTCTATTATTTTAATCCATCCAGGTTTTGGTACCTTGTTTCAGCAGCACTAGGAAATTAATATACTCCTGGTCTCAACCTTAAATGCTACTTCCTTTCATTAATCTTCCCTGACAACGTTTTCCCCAAGTAATGGGCCTGTATTGTTCTCTAGGACATGATACTTATATGTGGTATACAGTAGACACTCAATAAATATGAATTGAGTGAATGAATGAATGATTAGAAAATTGATATTGGTTAATTCTTAGAGAAGCTGGAAATCCTTATGAAAAACATTTGTATTTTAAGACTTATTCCTATCAATCCTTTCCAACAAGTTAAGGACTGTGTAGCACATAAAGTAAAATGTACATTCCATTAAACTATCATTTTAATAGTTACTTTTTATAATTTGTATTTTATTTAAAAATAGAAGTAATTATATTGCTATCACTCATCATTAAGCCTAATTTTAGGTGGAGGAATTTTAGGGGGAGTATTACAAGGTTTACCTTAATATACTTCAGGGTAATAAATTATAAAATGTGGCACAGATGTCTCTTCAAAACCAAAAATGAGGATATTATTGATGTTTCAGGTAGTCTGGAAGAGTCAGTTTTCTAAATGATAATCAAGCGGTACTATAGACCCAAGTCCCTTTCAGAAAAAAATAAGAAATAGTTTCATGCTATGAAATCATATCAAAACTTGCATCCATTTAACTCCGTTCCTATTTTCTTTATGAGGAATTGAGGAACAGAGAGCTTGAAAGATTTACTCAGGGGACAAGTCAATAGGGGTCTCAGGGCCACAACATGAGTCCTTACAATTCGAAGCACTCACGTTTTCCATTTTAAGTTATTTCCTCTCCGAATGAAATTAGGAAGCATTTCCAAAGGACTGAAAAGCAATCATTAATTCCTAATATGTCTTGACTATGTCTACTTCTCCCTACCTCTGGCAGTCACCACAGTCTAGGATATTCCTCACCTGACTTTATGTTCCAAACTTCTCCCTGGTCTTTCTGCTCCCACTGTTGTCTCTACCACAAATGGTACCACAATTGGGTGGAAGCACCCAATACCACGGAGTTTTCACATGGCAGCCACTATTCTTTCTAAAATCTAAGTTTGGTGATATGAATGTCTTGCTGAAACCTTTAAAATTCTTCCCATTATTTTTGGAATAACAATCAAAATCCTTAACCTGACTTTGAAAGTCTGAATTATTCATCGCTCCACTCCCTACACAACTCTGAACTAACTTTGCACAAATCTTCATTGATCCATTCACAGGAGTCTCTTAGATTTCTCAAAGTTCAGTCTTGCTGCCTCAGAATGTAAAGGAATTCCCTTCTATCTGAAATGCTTTTTTGTCACTTAATTGTTTCCTAATTGTTTTCTTCGCCTAGTTTGGTTCCATTTATTTTTGTATGGTCTTTGCTTAAATATCATTGCTCAAAAAAGCTTTTTTTTGCCCATTCAAAACTTTGGTTAGGCTCCTTGTATTTTCTTTCATAGTATTTATCACTCCTAATTATATTTTTACTGTCATCTCCCTAAAGGTAAACATCAGGGCTGTTTTGTTCTCTGATACACTTCCTAGCACCTTTTAAGTGCCAGACTAGATAAGTATATATTGAATTAACTGATGGTTTTCATATTAGCATGAAGGATTACCAGATGCCTGGCTAGTTTACTGACTCAGATTCTCTGGGCACAGGGCCCTCCTTAAAATAAGTGATTCTGATGTGCTGCTTAGTTTGTGGAAACACTCAGCTAAGCAATGTTTCCAACAGTCACAACATGTGACCAAATTCAATCTCTTTAGAGAAGAGTAAGTGTAAAAATTATCCAGGTAGCCTCTATAAATGTATAAAGATTTAATAGTCTGTGTTTACATGATGTAAAAATGAATAAGATAGAACTGATTTACCTAAGAGAGAACTGTAAATCAGTTGATCACAAAGTAGTACATCAGATAGATTTATAATCAAACAAACTTCAAGACACTGAAATATATTTTTTCATATATATTGAGATGTGACCTTTAGTTCTATTAGAAAGTATAAAGTAAAAGACTAGAGTTTTAGGACCCCAACTTGCATTAAGTCTTAGTAGATGAGAGGGGTAAAAGAAGGAAATTTCTGGAATCATGAAAGACTGTGGCTGCCTCAGGCACTAGAGTTAGAATGCATGAGAAGTTAGTTTGTAAAGGGCATTGTAAGCCAAGCCAAAAAACCTAACATGTAAAAATTTTAATCAATATAGTAACATTTACAAAGACAAAGACACTGTCTTGTAGGAGTCTGATGAACAAATATATCTCTTAGCTGATTTCAAGAACTTAATTGTTTTTTCCTGCCAACTCTGACACAAGTTACCATCTAAACTGAAAACATTATGTTTGACAATGAGAACATTGTTTATTACTATATATATATATATATATATATATATATATATATGAAACTGAAAGCTTCAGTTTTCTAAATTCTCTGAAATGTCACATTGGAATTTAAATTGATATTTAAAGACATTTATCAAAAGCATGTGTTGTATTCAAAATTATAATTTATTTTCTATGGACTGCTATATCTAGCTATGGGAAATGCACATTTGGTATCATTGACATAAAAATGTATCAAAATTGCTAACTGGAAAATATTCTATAAATAATAGAGTGGGAATCCTCTAATTCAGTAGTTCTCAGCTCCAGGCCATACTTTAAAATACCCAGGAAGTGTTTTAATTAATTGATACTAGGCACTCAGTCTATGTTTCTTGTGTTCATTTAGAGTTACCTTATTAGTTTAAGAGACTAACAATAAATAATTAAATCTGTACCAACTAATCTGCTAACATCAGGGGGGAGAGAAAGATATCAGAAAGGAAGTTTAATATTGGCTGGAACCTAAGTTTTTTCTAAAAGCACACTTCCTATTGTACATTCTTAGCCTGCTTCTTTCCGATGATGAAAAGAGATGCTTAAGATACCTCCATGATAATGTTTGAATTTCTTGTCCTTATCTTTTAGAAAGATTTGTGATTATTGCAAGTATTATTAAAAAATTATTTTGTATACCATATTTTACTCTAGACATATTCATTGTTGGATTAATCTTTAATATTTTTCTTTTTCTTTATATTTGCTGTGCATAACTTAGTATTACAATAGGAAAAAAAGAGGAGTATTGTCTGAATGAATTTGTTTCTGTGAGTACCATGAAGTTCAAGCTTGCCAGACATTCATGGTTCTGCCTTGATGTGATATGTGAGCAGATTTCTATGTGATGGATTAATATTCACCCCTGAAGAACAGAATCTAGAGAAGCTTTCCTACCCAACTGACCTGCATTCTAAAAGCTATTACAATTTACATTTAATCCTTTGAGCTTTATCTCCCACCAAAATTGCAAGCAGTTTTCCTGTCTCTGGCAGTGCTTGGGCATATTAATTAGAATATTTAAAAGCCTTAAAAGCCACCGTTGTCATGGCAGACACGTATTTCTAGGTATAGAAAGAAAGCACGCAATGAGTCAGGAAGTTTATTTAAATTCTAAGTGATAATTGAGAGCTATATACTTATATGTAAATATAATAAAAATATTATATAAATAATATAATATTGTAAATATATATAGATATGAATATATATATATAAAGTGTATATTTCTATACACTTCAGCTCTTGATTTTGCTCTTATGCCTAATGAGAATAATAACTTTGGTTATACTTAATTCACAGAGTTACAGTAAGATACAGTACTCTGCACTTACACAGTAATATTGAATACTATGGTAATGTCAGCCCCAATTCACTTGGCATCCACTCATTCACAAAATATTTCCTGAAGATATACCATGTGGGTATATTGTAATAATTAAAATCTTGGCTTGAAGTCAAACCTTGCTACCTCTTCCTAGTTATCTGAACTTTTGAAATTAATTTGGTCTTTCCAGTACTCGCTTCAGCAGCACGTATACTGATTTTGTTTCTTCAGTTCTCAGTATTTTTTTTTTCATCAGAAAAGTGGAAGGAATGGAAATATGTACCTCAAAGAGTTATTGGGAGAATTTCATGGGGTAACGTGTTATTAAAGACTTAGCACTAAATAATGGATAGGAATTGAGGAATGACAGTACAGGAAGATGCTCATAACAGGTCTGATCCTTAGAAGGGCCTGTTTCCAGAGCTGGCCCTTGGGTGGCTTTAGGAAACTTGGCTTTGGAACATTCTGTAGACTGATTAGGTCTCTCTACCATCCTACCTAGGCTGTTTGTACCGACAATGTGATTTATGGTGAACATCCACTTTCATTCTGGGAATCTTAAATTTTGGTAGCTGTGGCTAGGCAGAGTGCCTGCATGACCCGCCCCCAATAGAACCTCAAACTCTGAGTTTTAAAGTGGCTTTCCTGTGCAGAGGAGTGTAAATTTCACTGGTGGAGGAATGAGTGTGCTAAGGGGGGCTCTTTGAGGAGCACATAGAAAGCCCATGGTGGGATTCCACCAGACTCTGCTAGATGTGTCTTTTCCCCCTTGCTCATCCTGTTGTGTTTCTTTTCTCTGAAATAACTCACAACCATGAGTATAATAGCCTCCAAGTCCCCCGAGTTCTAACAAATCAACAAATATGAGAGTGGACCTGGGACTCCCTAGCCCAAATAGTAACAGTGATGAAGTTTTTTAGAATTATCTCCATTCACAGAAACATGACTAACGTGTTATTTGGAGAAAAGAAAGCGGGAGAGGTGGGGATTCTGAAGCTCTGTTGCCTAGATATCTATGGAATCACCCATATATGAAATAGAAATAGAAGCTGAGCTGTAATTTCTTATGAGAGGTGAAAGTTACCAATGGAGGGGCGCCTGGGTGGCGCAGTCGGTTGAGCGTCCGACTTCAGCCAGGTCACGATCTCGTGGTCCGTGAGTTCGAGCCCCGCGTCAGGCTCTGGGCTGATGGCTCGGAGCCTGGAGCCTGTTTCCGATTCTGTGTCTCCCTCTCTCTCTGCCCCTCCCCCGTTCATGCTCTGTCTCTCTCTGTCCCAAAAATAAATAAAAAATGTTGAAAAAAAAAAAATTTAAAAAAAGATATAAGAAAAAGAAAGTTACCAATGGACCTGAAAAATGATCAGTCTAATCCCAGGAGAGCTGGCTCAGTGGATCCCTGGGTTTGTTTTTGCTATGGTAGTTCAGGTGGCAAAAGGTAAAACAAGAAAAAGAAAAGAACAGATAAGGCTCCCAAATCCCCAAGATCATACTTTTTAAGGTGGAAAGGAGAAAGTATATTTTCAGGATGCCTACATTGCCTCTGTGTTTACCAGAATTAAGTTAGTATTAATTTGGACTAGAATTGTGAGGGATAAGAGCATATTATAATACCCACAGCAATCAGTAAGAAAATAACTCAAAAAATGGGGGAAAAATCAACGACAGAATTAAAATGATATATTAGGTATCTGCTTAATAATAAAAAATAACCTACCCTCTGGGAGATATGACTGAATGTAATTATTCTTCTAAGCCTTTGAAATTATGAAAATATTAATGTAAAAACGGAATTATATGAATACAATTTAAGTTAAAATTCAAGTATAATATATATGGACAATATAAAATAATTCAGCAGTGTTTTCAACATTCAAATCACTTTCAGATAAAATATAAATTTATATCCATTCATACCATATATGTAAATTAAGAATATTGAATTTTCTATTTAAAAAATAAAACTGTGATTTTATAAACATGAGAATAAACCTTAACAACAGGTTCTATATTTGTGAATAAGGACTTTCAAATCAGATACTATTAGAGCATTTATAATTGGCTAAAATAAATTTGTCCCATTCTACTGATTTTTCTAGAAAAAGATGTACCTCTTCTTTCACAATAAACAAACACTTAAAATGTGTGTATATCTGATTTATTTTTAAATATTTGTAATAGTTTCATGAAGTTAATATTCCAGTATTAAAATTTTTCTTGACCTTAGGCTCTTTGCCAAATGATTAATCATATGGAAGCACCCTTGCCACTAAAAAACTGCTTTCAAAAAATCCAAAGAAATTTTTCATACTGAAAATAATAAAACCTTATGTACTTGTTATGAACTTGTATGTAAAGTTCATATTTTATGAATTAGACTGAAATAATCTGTCCGTATTTAAAATAAAAAAATTACTATATACTGGCTGCAACTCTTTAATAAATTGCATTAATGTTGAAACTCATCAAATTACCTCCAACAATTCATAGCATTTTTCACCTTTAAGACTTTTTGAGTACATTAACTACAATATAAATTGCCCTTTTGAGCTATCACTACATGAACATTCATGACTTGAACTCCATGAGGCAGGATAATTTGGGACTGGTGTGAGTAGAGTGGTATGCGTGAAGATACACTCTGGTTCAGACTCGTAATGAAACACCATTCAGAATGTGACAATTTCTTCCCTTACGAATCATGCAATTTCCAGTGTCATCCTTCAGGAGGATGACACTGCTCAGTTGGATTATCACTCATGCAGCTTTCTGCCAAAAAAAGATTGGTTCTTGAGAGTTGTAAAGTTCAAGAGGCTGAACAAAATACAAAAGAGGAAGAGAAGAGAAAGGAAAAGTTTTAGAGTGTTTATGAAACCCTCTTTAGGCTGTTCGGATGTAGTCAGAGTGACAACTATATATTCCCCTGTGGCTCGAGATGGAAGATGACTTTTCAGTGGTCACTAGAAAATGCATGCATGGATAGGCTGAAATGCTTCTCCTTCGTGCTGTGATTATTAATTTTTTAACTTGTCTTAATTTTTTTATTTTTAACAGTAAACAGAGATTGTTGAACTTATATTTGTATCCAATAGGTTAATTAATGGAACCCATGTTTGAAATCTTTAGAATCTAGTAAGACTTTAAAATACCAAACAGATAAAGCAGATAAGGCCAGACACAGAGAGAAATTTGTAGCTTTTTAATACTTACATTAATAAAGAAATTATATTAAATCAATAACCTAAAATTCTCTATTTAGAAATAAAAAACAAAAGAGAAAATTCAGCCTAGAGCATACAGAAGAATTAAACATAAAAGACTAAAGTGGAAATCAATGAAAAAGAAGACAAATCAATGAAACCAATATTTGGTCCTCTGAATGATCAACACAATTTGCAAACCTTTATCTGTATTGTACAAGACACATGTTAACAAGATCAGGAACAAAAGAGTCAAGTTCCTATCATTTTTAAGAGTTTTGTATTTCAAAAGGTAGGGTCAATCAACCCCATACAGGATGTGCCAGTGGAACAGAAGGAAACTAAACAGAAATAAAAAGAAGGATATTTAGATCAATAGTAGGTCCTTGTGAGCACGCTTTTTCTGTCCCTGGAGTAACAGTGGAGTTCTATAGCAAGAACTGATAGCCACTCAGAGGAAACTTACCAGTACATCTTGCATTTGCCACTAATTTAGTTAAGATTATATTTGAATACATTTTAGGCATATGTTTGGACATATTTCTTGTCTTCAATTAGAAATTGTTGGGAAAAAAGAGTTATAAAAATATGATTCAGTTTGACAGACAATTCAATCAATATATTATTGGTATTCCTATTGATATTGCATTGTTGGTGCTTTCTTTTACTCTCTGAGGAAGGAAACTCAACTTGAAGTTAAGTTGTAAAGAACGTTAAATCATGATCTCTTTAAGTTATCCAGCAAGGGTTTCCAAGAGAAGAGAATGATAAACTGTGTAATTTGAAACAACTTAGACAATCAAGAAGCAAAAAACTTAAAAAGTGTTAATAGAAAGCATTTAGGAACTTCAAAGCAACCATCTTGCTTTACTTGGAAACCTTCTGTTTAATGTTTGTTTTTTTTGTTTTGTTTTGTTTTGTTTTCCCTTTCCAACGGAGGTTAAAGGCATCTATTAACTGGAAGGAGGTAATTAATTTCTACATTCAGATCTGGGTCCCCATGAAGGTCCAGACTCCTCCCCAGAATCCTTGCAGTAGCCAAATGATATAGAAAGAATATGGGTAAAATTAAAGACTTACTAATTTTTTTCCAGAGTTCTCTAAAGTTTTATATTTAAATTTGTTTCGTTGTTCAATGTGTTATTGTGTACAATAATAGGACAATAATAGTAACACCCTCTGTTATATACTGGATAAATGGAAGGACATTGCTGAGAAAAAGAGGGGAAGCCACAAACTACTTGAATTTTACACTCAGGATCGTAATGGACTCAAAATCCAAAGTTCTTATCAGCTACAGGGAACATACTTTTCAAATTTATAGACACCTCTGATTTCACTAATTGAAAGTACCCTTGCCACCAGAGAAAAAGCAAGGATAGTCCAAGGCTTGATGAAGATTGTGAGCAACTCAAGTGCAGGCTTAATATTATGTTGACTTTTTTTTAATGAATGACAACTTTATTTTTTATACTTAAAGGCTGATGAAAAACCATTACTAATCCTATTAAAGAAAATCGTACATCTCAGTCAGAAAGAATAGCTATATTTATTCATTACCATTTGAGTTTTCTACAACACAATTTGAAAACACCCAGCATGCATGTTTAATCTCAGTACAATGGATTCAAGATCAAGTATACATGTTAAAGTATTAAGGCTAGATTATAAATTATCATAGTCATCATCTTCATCTTTTTGTTTTCTTTTCAATGCATTTGATGATTCACTGGCAGTATTTTGTGATGACACCATGTTAGTGGTAAAAAGAATGTTTTTGGACCCAATTAATGATGCATTAATCAGAACATTCTGAACTGTGGATGTTGCAGGAATTGATGCTCTTAAAGTTGGGGACTGTGAAGTGGGCATCTCTACTGTGAAACTTTGTCTTGTGAGAGACTTTGGAATCCCTACTTCAGTTGACACAGAAGACATGGTTTGTGCGGTTGGCGCATCAACTGCTAATAACTGAACCAACACTTGACCAAAGAACTGTTATTCTTCCCACAGAAGTAGATGCCTTTTTTTGTAAAGACTTAAGTATAGTTTGTAGCAATCAGGTAATATCTATCAGGTGGCAACCTGGGGCTTGGATATGGCAAAGGAATTTGCTTTCTTTTTTTTCAATATCTAATATAAAAAAAAAAACTCTTGAGGGAGAAGAGGTAAAAGTCATAATATTCAAATATTGCTTGACTGAATGAGAAAGTAGATGAGTATGTAAATGAATATTGGATCATTTTAGGGAACATGATTTTATTTTCTCTTGATTTACATTCAGATCATTTTTAACAGAATCTTGAAATTTATCTTCCTCTAATTTTACCTCATTAGCTTTAAGTAAGCACACCACTTTAAGTACATATGTGCAGATATAGTGCATGTATATTTCTAATAAGCATACCTCATGATTATATTTCTTTTTTTTTCTTGTTTTACTTTTTGAAAATATTTATTTATTTTGAAAGAGACAGAGGCACATGCATGAATGGGGAGGGGCAGAGAGCTAAGAAGAGAGAGAAAATCCCAAGCAGATCATTGGGCTGACAGCACAGAACCCAATGTAAGGCTCGAACTCATGAACTGTGAGATAATAACCTTGGCAGAAATCAAGAACTCAATAACTGACTGTGCCACTCAGGTGCCCAGCTTCATAGTTATTTTTCTAGACACACATTTGCCCATTTTTATTGTATTAGATATCCAGATGAAAATGAAAACTTCTTTTTGAGTGTTCAAAAACTACCAAATTCAAGCATCTGCTTGGATTGTTCAACAGTATTTAACTTTGGGACTTAATCATTGGCTCAGATTTCTATATTTAATATCTTTGACTCACTCAACTTTGTGAGTAACTTTCTTAAGCCAGCTGGGGGCACATTTTTGCATTGAGATGGTCTTTATACTTGGCACCTTCCAAATATCACAAAATTGGCTGCTATTGATAAGGAAAAAAAGAGCCTAATCATTTAAAATATCCATTCATGTGATCCATTACATGCTCAATTGGGAATTCTGTGGGCACTTTAGTTAAGGTTAATAGATCTGACTCCTTATTTCTGGTTCCTAAAATAAATCTGCAAGTCAGATCCACAGTCATTAAATTTAAGTTAATCAAAATCCAAAAATCAAAAAGTTCTAAAACCAAATTAAGAAATAAAAGTCATAGCAAATGTGACCTCAACTGACGTGTGGTTATTAGTTTGAATAGTTGTATTTGAGCACATGTGTTTGATTATGGGAAACTTCCACAGATTCCACAGAGTGTGTTTCATAATATATGCATATACAATCTATCATCTTCATAAAATTATAAAGCAAATTCTAAATTCTAAAATACAACTAGTGTCAAGAGTTTTCTGTGGATCATATAACAGCTCCTATTTTGCTTTCTGTTTCCAAGGAAAGACGCATTTTGATGAACCTGGAAGCTTAACCATAGCTTTGGATTCCATAGTGTGGATTTATGATTGAATTTTTACATCAGATCTGGTGTTTTAGGATTATATGAACAGGGTTTGAAATATATGAATAGAGACAAGATTGACCAAAAATTTGTAGTTTTTATTTCTCTAAAAGCCAAATGGGAGAATCTGCAGCTAAGATAAACTTTCCAGGAGACTGGATAGTGTGTGGGAGATAGAGGAGCTCCCTTTGCTTATAAGCCTGATCTCAGCTTCACCCAAGGTCATCGTATTTAAGCTAAAATTTATCCAAGCCTCCAACATCTTCATGCATACGTGACCTTTATATCCAGATACCTTGATCTCTAAACTCTCCTTTGTTTAATTCATATGTATTAGGCCTTTCTAACTCTTGCATTGTAAGAAGGTAGAGTGGGAGGAAGAAAGAATCCCCATCACTGGGGCTGTAAACTCTTAAGTAACTACATATTCAGCAGGATAGATCTGATCCAATCTCATTGCAGGACCTAGGAAAAGGAGCAGCTGGATCTTTTCATCTGATCTAGAGTGCTCATAGGAGCCCCAACTGAGCATCACATTGGATCAATTGATCAGATGTATATATATTTTTACTTCCCTGTTCTGTTTTTGTCTTATCAATCTTGTCTTATTTAGAAATTTGGAGGGAACCAAGAGTAAAAAATCCCTGTCAGTACCACCATGTGCTCATAGCACATGGACAGCAAGAACTTCTTACTCAGTTAACATAGTCAAAGATTCTAAATACCAAGTAGCCATGTGCCTCTCTTTCCACTATGTGTTTTTTTTCCCCAGTAAAACCTGTCTAGTTTCAGAATATATACTATATCTTATTAGACCTGTGTAGGTTTATTAAATCAAAACAAGACATTTAGCCCTTTTTGTATTCTTCCATGAATCATAATTTAGTTATATATATTTGTGTATATATGTGTGTGTGTGTGTATATATATACAATTAATAAATGAATCTACATAACTACATATATAAATTTAATTAATAAAAATACCATTTATCATTTACCTATATTTTCAAATAAACGCTAACTTTCCAAGAGATCAAATTTGGAATTAATTCTGCTCCTTTATAAAACTTTTTTTTTTCTTTGTTAAAGAAATGCCTACAGCATTATTTTAGGAACCACACAGAGCTTTAGTACAATTACTTCATAGTTACACTTACTTTTGTAACAGTATTACCAGTTTTAATTATTCATATTGTGATTCACTCATTAATTTTGATGAAAAATTAACTTTCCTACAAGGTGAAAAATTTGTCCACATTAAGAATATACCTAAGAAGACTTAAGATATTTCCAAATTAGGCCAATACTAATACTTCTGTAGTAATTGTGTGAGCATTCTCCTTATGAACCATCTAAATGCAATAATAGATAATTCTTAATTATTGCCAGTCAGAATTTCTCTTGCTTCTACTTTGGGAATTCTTACCATGAAAGAGATAACCAGGAACCTACCTACCACCTTTAAAAAAAATAGGGTCCTTACTTCTCATTCACTGAAGTCCCTGCCAGAAACTGTGGGAACAGCCTTGCTAGTAGGCCAAAGTCTGGACTTATCCATCCAACTTCTTCCTTTCTTGCACTTATCTCTGCCAGTCTTAGGAGGTTCTTCAGACTACATTTGCTGATGTAAGATACAACCTGTATGGGTTACATTTGATATTATTTCCCTCAGCTCTTCATGTGAATCTGTAGATACAATAAATTCAGGATAGAGAAGACAGTTCATCTAATTCTCTACACAAAGTATATTTGAATCTTAGATCTTATCCAACTATAAGTCCTAAAGCATTCACATACATGGATATGAAAAACATAAATCCTATCTACAATGACATTGAGATGTGACTTTAAGGCATTATATTGAGCTCATATGCCAAAATTATAACAATTCCCATTCCAGTCACTGTTCTAAGTTTTTACACATAATTACCATATTTAATATTCACAACAGAACTTTATGAAAGATACCAATATAGCCAGATGAGAAAACTAAAGAACAAAGAATTTAAGTAACTCATTCAACTTGTAGTTAATTAAGTGTCACAACCAGGACTTAAAACAGCATTATAGTTCTAGAATGTGTGCTTTTCATCGCTGCACTATACAAACTTATAATATGTATAAATTGTTTTTATAACAAAAATATAATGAATAATGTTTTCATACTCAAAAATATAATTTCAGCTCTACACCTTCCAGAAACTACGGTAGGATTATGTTTTTTTGGCACCAGTGCTTTGTGCTTCCATGTAGTCCAGGTAAATAAGTTCTGTGTATTATTTCAGGCCTAATATTTAATTGCCTATGTGAGACTCTGACAAAGAGAGGGAAGCACTCAATTTAGTGGATATTCCATCTGTCTATATTCCTTAGTAACTGCAGTGAGTTGAGATTCCTGTCAATCTGTGAGGAAATATAATTATACAAAAATTAAAATTCCATTGTTTTAAGGCACACACATTTGGGAATTGCCTGTTAACAACAGTAAAATCTAAATACATTACATGTTTCTGATATGAGTATAACAAAAGAAATATAAACAAAACATGATAAGCAAAAAATTTTAGTCATTCTAGAACTCTTGTCATAAGAATTGACAGATATTTTTATCATACATAATTTTATACTTATTTCATAATTTCATGTGCCTTAGTAACTTGGTAGTAAATGATTTCTTGCTTTGATCACCATGTTGAATAAAAATTAAATGTAAAATGGCAAAAGACTAAGAACTGAAATAGGTAAATGATTTACTGTCACAAGACTATCTCACTTAAAACACAATAATTTTTTTTACTGTAATGATACAACTTAATTCATCAACAAATATGTATTAGCCACTTAATATATGTTCATTATTGCTGAACTAAGAATTAGGACAGATTAAAAAATAATTTTTAGAAAAGTGGCTAGAGATCCATAAGATTTTCAAATCATATTTTATAAACAAATGTTAGATATGATGCATCTAAGATTGAAACAACAGTTTCTAGAGCAAAGAAATATATCAATAGTAACTCAGTATACCATTGTCTTTTCAAATCTTCTTTTATCTACTAGTTTAAAAATTTTTAAATGCAATATGTATTTGTTTAATTTTAAAATGTTACCTTTAGAGGAAGATGGGGGCAGAGTAGGAGGGCTCACCTTTTTCTTATGAATACAACTAGACAACTATCAAATCATCCTAAATACACCAGAACTAAACAAAATGAGAAGAAAGAGGAATTTATCCCAAATGAAAGAATAAGAAAGGGCATGGCCAGAGATCTAAGTGAAACAGGTAGAAGTAATATGCCTGATAGAGAATTTAAAGCAATGATCCAAAGAATACTCACTGAACTTGAGAAAAGAATTGAGACATCAGTGAGAAACTTACCCCAGAGATAAAAATGTTAAAAAAAATCATTCAAAGAAGAATAGTGCAATAAATGGAATTATAAACATGCTTGATGCAATGAACAGCAGGCTGGAAGAAGCAAAAGAATGAATTAATAACCTAGAAAAGAAAGTAATGGAAAGCAATGAAGTTGACAAAAAGAAAGAAGGAAGAATTATGCAAAATAAGAATAGATTTAGGGAACTCAGTGACTCCATCAAACATAATAACATCTGTATTATAGGAGTCCCAGAAAAAGAAGAAAGAGAAAAGGGGAAAGAAAATTTATTTGAAGAAATAATAGTTAAACTTCCCTAATCTGGGTAAGGAGACAGACATCCAGATCCAGAAGGCACAGAGAACTCCCATCAAAATCAACAAAGCAGGCCAACATGAACACATACTGTAATTAAATTCGCAAAATATAATGATAAAGAAAAATCTTAAAAGTAGCTAGACAAAAAAAGTCATTAACTTACAAGGGAAAATTCAAAAAGCTATCAGGAGATTTTTCAACAGAAACTTGGCAAGCCAGAAAAGAGTAGCATGATACATTCGAAGTGCTGAATGTGAAGAATCTGCATCTAAGACTACTCTATACAGCAAGGCTATCATTCAGAATAAAAGGAGAGATAAAGAGTTTCTCAGACAAAAACTAAACCAGCTCTACAAGAAATATTAAAGGGGATATTTGATTGGAAAGGAGAGACCAAAAGTGACAGTATAAAGGCAGAAAAACAAAGCAAGAAAAATGAGTATTTCTGTAAAAAATCAGCTAAGGAACTCACACACACACACACACACACACACACACACAATATTATAACATATACCTAAAACATAGGGAGAAGAGGAGACAAAAATGGGTTCAAACTTAAACGACCATCAACTTAATATGGACTGCTATCTGCAGAAGAGGTTTTATACAAACCTAATGGTAACCATGTATCAAAAACCACTAATAAATATTCAAAGAATATAGAGAAAGAAGTCCAAATATATCCCTAAAGAAAAACAGCAAAACATGAAAGAGACAAAGACGATAAAGGATCAGAAAAGGTCTCTAGAAGCAACCACAGAACAAGTAATAAACTGGCAATGAATACATATCTATCAATAATTACTTTGAATGTAAATGGACAGTAAATAGAATGTTAATGGACTGAACATGCCAATCAAAAGACATAGAGTGTCAGAAGAGATAAAAAAATAAGAGCCATCTATATGCTGAGACTCATTCTAGACCTAAAGACACCTGCAGATTGAAAATGAGGGGATCCAGAAACATTTATCATGCAAATACATGTCAAAAGAAAGCTGGAGTAGCAATACTTATATCAGACAAATTAGACTTTAAACAAAGACCAACAAGAGACAAAAAAGGGCACTGTATCATAACAAAAGGTACAATACAACAAGAAGATATAACAAATGTAAATGTTTATGCACTCAGCATGGGAGCACCCAAATATATATAAAACAATCACAAACATAAAGAAACTAATTGATAATAATACAGTAATAGTAGGGGACTTTAACACCCCATTACATCACTGGACAGATCATCTAAAGAGAAAATCAACAAGGAAACAATGACTTTGAATGACACACTAGACAAAATGGACTTAACAGATGTATTTAGAGCATTTCATCGTAAAATGGCAGAATACATATTCTTTTCAACTGCACATGGGAGATTTTCCAGGATAGATCACCTATTAGGCCACAAAACAGGCCTCAACAAATACAATACAATTGAAGTCATGCCATGAACATTTTCTAACTACAATGCTATGATACTAGAAGTCAACCACAAGAAAAAGATCTGGAAGATCACAAATACATGGAGGAGGATAAGTAACATGCTACTAAAAAATAAATACATCAATGCAGAAATGAAAGCATAAATTAAAAATACATGAAAATGAAAACATAACCATCCCAAACCTCTGGGATACAGCAAAAGTAGTCCTATGAGGGAAGTTCATAGCAATATAGACCTACCTCAAGATGCAAGAAAATCTTAAATAAACAACCTAACCTTATACCCAGAGAAGGTAGAAAAAGAACAACAGGTGAAGCTTAAAGCCAGCAAAAGAAGGTAAATAATAAAGATTAGGGTAGAGATAAAATGACATGGAAACAAACAAACAAATGCAATAGAACAGATCAATGGAAAGAGGAGCTGGTTGTTGTTTATTTATTTTAGAGCGAGAGAGAGCTCAAGTGTGAGAAGGAGGGAGAGAGAGAAAGAGAGAGAGAATTCCAAGCAGGATCTGTGCATAGACCCACATGGGGCTCAGGGCTCAACCTCAGAAAGAACGAGATTATGACCTGAGCTGAAATCAAGAGTTAGGTACTTAACTAACTGAGCCACCCAGGCAGCCCAAGGAGCTGATTATTTGAACAAATTAATAAAACTGATAAGTCTCTAGACAGACTTATCAAAGAGGAAAGAGAAAGGACTCAAATAAATATAATTACAAATGAGAGAGGAGAAACAATCAACACCACAAAAATACAATTATAAGAGAATATAATGCAAAACTATAGGCCAATAATTGGCCAAGTAGAATAAATAGATAAATTCCTTGAAACATGCAAATTACCAAACTAAAACAGGAATAAATAGAAAACTTGAACCGTCCAGTAAGCAGCAGAGAAATTGAATTAGTAATCAAAAAATTCCCAACAAACAAAAGTCCAGGGCTAGATGGCTTCATAGGCAAATTCTACCAAATATTTAAAGAAGAGTAAATTCCTATTCTTCTCAAAATTTTCCAAAAAATAGAAAAGAAAGAAAACATTCCAAATTCATTCTTTAAGGCCAGCATTACCCTGACACCAAAACCAGATAAAGACACCACAGAGAAAGAGACCTATTGGCCAGTATCTCTGATGAACATAGGTGCAAAAATCCTCAACAAAATGCTAGCAAACCAAATCCAACAACACATTAAAAAAAGCTATTCGCCAATATCAACTGAGATTTATTCCTGAGTTGCAAGTGTGGTTCAATATTCACAAATCAATCAATGTGATATCATTACATTAATAAAAGAAAGGATAAGAACCATATGATCATTTCAATAGATACAGAAAAAGCATTTGACAAAGTACAACACCCATTCATGATAAAAACCTTCAACAAAATAGGTTTAGAGGGAACATACTTCAACATAATAAAGTCTACATATGAAAAACCTACAGCTAATATCCTCAATGGAGAAAAACTGAGAGCTTTTCCTCTGTGACCAGGAATAAGACAAGGATGTCCACTCTCACCACTGTTATTTAACATAGTACTGGAAGTCCTAGC
Organism: Panthera uncia; assembly: GCF_023721935.1. NCBI lineage: Eukaryota > Metazoa > Chordata > Mammalia > Carnivora > Felidae > Panthera > Panthera uncia. The sequence goes on along the minus strand of NW_026057580.1, from coordinate 77,452,692 downwards.
CACAGCAGCCAGACAACAAAAAGAAATAAAGGCATCCAAATAGGCAAGGAAGAAGTAAAATGTTCACTATTTGCAGATGACATGATACTCTATATAGACAATCCAGAAGACTACACCAAAAACTACTAGAACTGATACACAAAAAGACCCTGAGTAGCCAAAGCAATCCTGAAAAAGAAAAACACAGCTGGAGACATCACAACTCTAGAGTTCAAGCTATATTACAAAGTTATAGTGATCAAAACAATATGGTACTGGCACAAAAATAGACACACAGATCAATAGAACAGAACAGATAACCCGGAAATGAACCTACAACTATATGGTCAATTAATCTTTGCCAAAGCAGGAAAGAATACCCAGTGGGAAAAAGTCAGTATCTTCAACAAATGATGTTGAGAAAACTGGACAGCAACATGCAAAAGAATGAAACTGAACCACTTTCTTACACCATACACAAAAATAAACCTCAAATGGATAAAGACCTAAATATGAGACCTGAGAACATAAAATTCCTGAACAAAGCACAGGGAGTAACTTCTTTGACATCAGTTATAACAACTATTTACTAGATATATATCCAGATGCAAGGAAAACAAAAGTAGAAATAAACTACTGGGGATACATCAAAACAAAATATTCTGCACAACGAAGGAAACAATCAACAAAACTAAAAGGCAACCTATGGAATGGGAGAAGATATTTGCACATGACATATCTGATAAAGGGTTAATATCCAAAATACAAGAGAACTTATAAAACTCAACACCCAGGAGTTCCTGGGTGGCTCAGTCAGTTAAACGTCCTCCTGTTGATTTCAGCTCAGGTCATGATCCCAGGGTTGTGGGATTGAACCCTGCTGAGTGTGGAGCCTGCTCAGGGTTCTCTCTCTCTCTTCCCCTCTGCCACTTTCCCCCACTTGTGTGAGCTCTTTCTCTTAAATAAATAAACAAACAAACAAACAAACAAACAAATAATAAACTCAACACCCAAAAAGTGAGTTATCCAATTTAAAAATGGGCAAAAGACATGAATAGACATTTCTCCAAAAATATCATACAGATGGCCAACAGACACATGGAAAGATGATCAACATCTCTCATCATTAGGAAATACAAATCAAAACTACAATGAGATATCACCACACACCTGTCATAGTGGCTAAAATCAACAACACAAAAACAACAGTAGTGGCAAGGATGTGGAGAAAGGGGAACCCTCTTGCACTGTTGTTAGGAATGCAAACTGGTGCAGCCACTCTGGAAAACAATATGGAGGTTCCTCAAAAAGTCAAAAATACAACTACCCTACAATCCAGCAATTGTACTGCTAGGTATTTACCCAAAGAATACAAAAATACTGATTTGAAGGGATACATGCACCCCGATGTTTATAGCAATATTATCAACAATACACAAATTATGAAAACAGCCCAACCGTCCATTGATTAATGAATGGATAAGGAAGATGTGGTATGTATATACAATGGAATATTACTCAGCCACCCAAAGTAATTAAATTTTGTCATTTACAATGATGTGGATGGCACTAGAGAGTATTCTAAGCAAAATAAGTCAGTCAGAAGAAGAAAAATACCATATGATTTCACTGATATGTGGAATTTAAGAAACATAACAAAGGAGCAAAAGGGGAAAAAAAGAGAGGCCAACCAGGAAACAGATGCAACTACAGAGAACAAATTGATGGTTATCAGGGGGGACGTGGGTGGGGGGATAGGTTAAATAGGTTTGGGGGATTAAGGAGTGCAGTTGTTATGATGAGCACTGGGTGTTGTCTGGAATTGTTGAATCACTATACTGTGTGCCAGAAATTAATATTACACTGTATGTTAACTAACTGTGGAATTTAAATTAAAAACTTCTAAAAATAATGTTAGCTTTCTATAAATTATGGAACAGATAATTTTTCCATAATGAAATTAAAAAGATGGATTTCCACCCCTCAGAGTACTATCATTCACAAATGTCTATATTTTATCATTAAGGATTAATAATTAGAAATACATCAACATTCCTTTGGCTACTTAAACACTTCATGGGAAAATATTTATGTAGAATTTTAAAAAATATGTTGGAAAAAGATAAATTTCCTCCTGACATAGTTTCTGTAGTCCTATTTCTCACTTTCTGAGGATATCTGTCACCTAACAGTTTTATTTCATTTTATTTTATTTTTACACTTATTCATTTTGAGAGACAGAGAGAGACAAAGCATGAGCGGGGAAGGGGCAGAGAGAGAGGGAGACACAGAATTTGAATCAGGTTCCAGGCTCCGAGCTGTCAGCACAGAGCCTGATGTGGGGCTCGAACTCACAAACTGTGAGATCGTGACCTGAGCCAAAGTCGGACACTTAACCAACTGAGCCACCCAGGCACCCCTATACCTAACAGTTTTAAAGACAGAGATCATTTAAGTCACTGGTAAAATTCTGGCCAACATAGTCATCCAAATAAGATAATAAGCTTAGTTTTCCAATAGAAAACTGTTGGCAAACAAACATATTTGTCAGGCTTTCCAATCTCACAGGGAAAACAATTACTGTGTTTGTTGTGCAAATAAGAATACCCCTCCAACTGACCCATAGCTCTTTGTCATTTAGAAGTAAAAGCTTTTTGTGTTATCAAAGCCAGTTTCTTAAATTCTTTTGTAACATTCTTAAAGACAATGAAATATATTCTTTTTCCTTTCTTGGAGAAAAACATATGGTAACAAGAGTAAAGTTGATGAAACTGGAATTAGTAGAATTAAAGAGGAGAGAAGATTGACTTGAAAGAAGTTATAGAAATGTGAATATTGAGCATCTGTTATTAGTGGAATTTAGAGCCATAGAAATGTATTAATCATTATATACTCATACAATGGAAATAAAAATATTTATGAATAATTTAAAGACAAAGTTTGAGAAAGGTGAAAATCTTCCCAAGACCTCTTTTTGGAAAAGTTTAATTTTATTATTTTGTTGTTGTTGTTAATAGTAAATGGAAAGCCTCATTTCTTTTATGGTCTCTTTTCTTTCTCTAACCTAATTTCTTTTTGTACATATGCATTATAGGTAAAAAAAAAAAGGGGGGGGGAGGAAAGGGTGGGTGGTGGGCTAAATCTGTGTTAAAAGGTACACTGAGGAACATTACAATTTTTCAAGAGTTTATTTGAGCATATACATCAATCTGAACCAGGCTGCACCAAATTAATGTGGTTAGGAACACTGTTGTGCCAGGAGGTAGGGGTAAGGTATAAGGGGTAAGGTCTTTTTATAAAGATACCAAAGCAAAGTAAAGCAATTATTTAATTGGTTATAGCTTAAGCACGTACTTTATTTTGGAGAGCCTAATTGGTTGTTTGTGATTGGTTGTTTGTAAATTTCACTTTCTCAAATTTTAGTGCATTGACTCTGGAGTAGTTTTGGTTTGCTTAGGTAGCCTATTAAGATTTTACAGCCACCGCAGTCTAATGGCCTCCTTGTTTAAATAGTTTAACAATTGATATTTGCATTATAAACAGGTTGTTTATGGAGAAAAACAAGAGGGGAAAAATCATTCCACTATAGATCCTTTTCTCCAATCCTGAAAAAATTTATTTTGAAAATTGCTACTTGTATAATAAATGTGTCCATCCACTTCATCTGGATTTTCACATAACTAAATTTAAGAAATATTGTGGGCATACTTATGTATCAAATATTATAAAATAAAAATTTACAGATGAAACATCCAAAACACGTTGCTTCCCAACTGTGCTAGCCCCTTCAGGGAATAAAAGGGATGACGATGACTCCCAATTTCTACCTTAGAGGAGCGTCAGTAGTTTTGGACAGATAAAACATCCTAGATATTACCCAACCATGGACTAAAATGGGTTGCTCACTGAACAGTTATGTCCTCTTACAAGGCTCTCTTGGGTCATTCTGACACTGTTTCAAATATTCAAATAGTATATTATACTGATTAAAATAATTTGCTTTAGAGTCAAATCCAGACCTGGATTTAAGGACTAATAATAATACAACTTCCAGGATATATAAACTTGGACAAGTTACTTATTATCTTTAAATCTGAGTTGCCCCATCTACAAAATGTAAATAATTACAGTACTCATTTTATGGGAGTTTTGCAGAATAAAATATAATAATTATAAGAATGTTTAGTTCAGAGCCTCACACATAGTAAATATTCAAATAACTGTTCATTTTTGTTGTCATAATTAATAACAGGATGCCTCTTTTATTCAGTGCTGGAATGGATTCCATTCCATATGAGCCTGTACTGTTTATGAGGAGAAATAGATATATGTATATTGGATCACCAGAAATTGCATAATGGTTTAGACATCAATGCTTCACTCAGCAATGGCTCCTCAAGGAACAATTAACTAATTGTCTATTTTCAGTTTTCTTGTCCCAGAGATACTCTGTCACACTAGCCAGTGGTGATCAACCCATCAGATATATGGTAACTGGAAATCCTATATTTCCTGCTATTTGCTTCCTTTTTTTTTTCCCTCTGGCTTCTATAAGACCTTATTTCTTTTAATAAAATTTTTTTTAACATTTATTTATTTTTGAGACAGAGAGAGAGAGAGCATGAACAGGGGAGGGTCAGAGAAAGAGGGAGACACAGAATCTGAAACAGGTTCCAGGCTCTGAGCTGTCAGCACAGAGCCCGACACGGGGCTCGAACCCACAGACCGCGAAATCATGACCTGAGCCAAAGTCGGAGGCTTAACCCACTGAGCCACCCAGGCGCCCCCATAAGACCTTATTTCTAATAAGAAATGAATCAGTTTGAGATAGTCACGGTCATGTTTATTCTACTTGTGTTATGTTTGAGGCAAAGCCTGAAATGTGATCATAATCAGCTGATTCCCAATTCTGTGTTTTCCCATCATGCAGTACTCACAATGAGAGGACAGAGTTGGATGATCAGGATGTGTCAGAAAGGCCAGTGATTCCAAGCGTTGGTGATTCTCAGTCATCAATCTCACTTATTGCCAAACTTTTCAGGGGAGCTGAATGCTATAGAAACAGCATTTATACTAAAAAATGCCAACTGTAACCACAACTGCTTTTCAGAAGGAATGGAAATAAAGAGAGCTCCCTATATTATGCAGCCATTATCAAAGATTATTAAATATAATTTGAGTATTACCAGAACATGCCCTGCATTACCAGAAAAGCCTGAGATCTAAGTAAATTAAGTTTTCTGTAATCACATTGTTTATCATCTTTTTCTCTTGAGACAGTTACCTGAAAGAGTCAAAGCTGTCAATTTGAGAGAGGCATTATCTAATTAGCTTGTGATCACTCAGACAATCAGACACTATAATACTTTTCTCTATATTCACTAGTTATGAGCTGAAATGGTCTACCTTTTTTTAAAAAAATTTTTTAATGTTTATTTATTTTTAAGAGAGACAGAGACAGAATGCGAGTGGGTTAGGGGCAGAGAGAGAGGGAGACACAGAATCCAAAGCAGGCTCCAGGCTCCGAGCTGTCAGCACAGAGCCCGATGTGGGGCTGCAACTCACCGGCCGTGAGATCATGACCTGAGCCAAAGTCGGAGGCTCAACCGACTGAGTCACCCAGGTGCCCCTAAAATGGTCCACCTTTTATATCCATTATCTTAGTAAAATTTCAGGTATTTGCTTTCTTTTTATTTTCTTTCTTTTCTGAAGTAAAATATTTCTTATTATTTTAAAGAGCTATTTTGTGTTCATTTATGACTTTATAAAGAATACATATTGGGGGGTGCCTGGGTGACTCAGTCAATTAAGTGACCAACTCTTGATTTTGGTTCAGATCATGATTTCATAGTTGTGAGATCGTGCCCCAAGTTGGACTCTGCGCTGAGTGTGGACCCTACTTGGGATTTTCTCTCTCCCTCTCTCTCTCTGCCCTTCCCCTACTTATGCTGGCACTATCTCTCTCAAAATAAATAAATGAACATTAAAAAAAAAGGTGGGGCGCCTGGATGGCTCAGTTGGTTGATTGTCCAACTCTTGATTTCGGCTCAGGTCATGATCCCAGGATCGTGGGATCGAGCCCCGTGTCAGGCTTCACTCTGAGCATGGAGCTCCCTCTCTCTCTCTCTCCCCAACTCATGCTATCTAAAAAATAATTTGTTTTTAATTTTTAAAAAGAATATATATTGGAAATTTGTATTTTTAGTTAAGTTGATAGTTAAAATATAGTTTTTCATCACCCAAATATTGTCTTTCTAATCTTCATTGTACTACACAAAACTCCATTATCTTTAAAATATTTACGAAAATGCCATTAATTTAAAAATAAGTATTTCCCTGCAGTGTTTATAGAGAAAGATTCTTACAACTATTCTTCATATCAATCGCCCTTCTGCATGGAATCTATACATAGATACATATATCATATGTAGGCTTGCTTTTTTTCTATAATTCTAAGTCTATTACTTCTTCAAATTATGTTTAAGAAATATTCCTCAATATCAATGCGGCAGAGAGAATAAAAGGACTAAATGAAAACTGATTTACAATGGAATGGTCAAACTTAATCTAAAATATTGATAGGGAAATGAGAAATGTCCCCAGTTGAACAAAATGAACAAAACAGAGAGACCACAGCTCAAAAATTCATAATAATAGATTATTTGTAAATCAGAAAAAGCCCTCCTCTCCCACTAGGGTCTCAAAACATCCAACTAGTACAGTTCAGAACACATAGCCTTCAATCCTTTTCCATATGTTTATTTATAGGAAACCTTGTTTAAAATGTTTCTTTCTTTATTTCTTTTTTTAATTTTTAAATCTTTCTTTATTTTGGGGAGAGAGGGAGACAGAATACAAGGTGGGGAGGAACAGAGAGATAGGGAGACACAGAATCTGAAGCAGGCTCAGATGGGGGCTTGAACCCATGAACTGTGAGATCATAACCTGAGCCAAAGACGGACTTTTAACTGACTGAGCCACCCAGGTGCCCCTAAAATTTTTATTTCTAATATTTATCAAGGAAAATGTTGTTATTAACCTAACTCACATGAGTTTATTATTTTTTCTGCTTTTTGGCACTTCAGTGAAAAATCTAATCCCTTTATTCATATGGCAGCAAACAACTGAAAATCTTGCCTATATTTTACTTGCCTGAAGTAAAGAAAACTTTGTTAATCTTATCTCAAACCCACTAAATATAAGTGTTTTTATGTAGGATGCTTTTTCATTTATTAAAACTAAATAACTTTTACTGTAACTAATGAGATCCAACTGTTTTTATTCCACAATATTCAAATGTTAATACTATCAATAAGGCATATATTAAATAAGACCCTATTTGATGGCTGGGAATAATTGAAGAACTTTATCTGGGTTCATTCATTTATTGGTTTATTTAAAAATATATACTGAAAGTCTACTATACACAGAATACTGTGGGAAAATATGGAGGTTGAAAATATAAATTAGACATATATCTTTGTATAATAAGCTAACAAATTAAGAAAATAATTCAAATATGTACACAGAGAAGGAACTAGAGTGACAACAGCAGGAAAAGCAATCCTTCCTGAGATGACCAGTGAGCATTTTAAATACAGTGGAAGTTTAGGAAGAATTTCACAAAGTGGAAGTAAAGTTTCCAGGTATACTAGGGAAAAATGCAGAAGTTTAAACATATAGACAGGAATGATTACAGTTTGTATAGGACATGGCAGAGGACATAGGTTATAAAAAAAAAGAAACTGTTAGATTTCTATAAAGACACGAAAGGGTCTTCACTGACTGTGATGTATCTAAATGTGAATTTTGTTTTGTTTGTTTAAAATAATGTTCAGTTTTGATTAATTTTTTCAGTATCAATACTGAGATATTTTTTCACCTTGAAAAATTTCAAGTATTATTTCTGGTATTTCCTGTAGTTTTCTGTAGCTGTTCCTCCTGAAAATCCTCTCAGATAAAATTGAAGCTTCTCACTCTGTTTTTTAGTTCTGTCAACTTCCAAACTTGTCATCTCTTTATTTCTCTCTGATATGTTTTGTGCTACAAATTCATTTCCAAATTCTAGTAATTAATTTTCTCTTCAAGATTGTCTACTAGTCTATTACTTATTTTAGATATTGACATCTTTTTTTTCTGATATTTTGTTTCCATTTCTAGGATTTTCAAGAGGAAAAGATTATGTGTGCTTTGTCTTTACTGTCTTTACTAGAACCTGTCATTGACATTTAAAATAAATTGTAACGTGGTTCCAGCATAATACTCTTCCTATTTGGTCACTTCAAATGCTATAAAAGTCACCTGGTTTATCAAGTCACCATGAATTATTGCCCTGTCCTCTGATGTGTCACCAACTATCTCCCTCATCAGTTTTCCTTATACATTGATGAGCCATGTTCTTTTTTTAATATATGAGAAACATAACAACATACAATAAGCTGATTACATTAGTTTTTCAGCATGCCTCTATCATGTTGAGGGTGACATTTTAAAAGGTGTAATAGCTATATGTCTTTATTGAGTTTGTATATAAAACTAAATTAGAAGGTAAAAAAATCCAGACATCCTTACAGAGATTTTTTTCTCCAAAATGATTAAATAATTATATGATAGACACTGAACTCAAAAGCAGAATTTAAAGAAAATGACATTCTATAAAACTTGCTTCAGTACAATCATATTCAGTGACTCATACTGTTGTGCCTTCTAACCTCTGCTCTTAAAAACAAGCCCTTAGAAGGTCACTGCAACCTTAAATGATGTTGATTTTCTTCGGATTATGCTGTAACTTGACAGGAGCCATAAGAAGGCCACATTGTAAATGATATATCTTGGTTACTAATGTCCTTTTATGCTGGCACTCAGACAGCTCTTGTCAAAACTCTTAGACCAGATAATGCTTTCCTACTCCTTTAAAGAATAATCTGAAAACACTACCCAGAGTGCAATAAAAGTCCCAGAATTGTTTTTCTGTAGATAGGTCATGTCTTAGGGGAAAAAAAAAAGTTTTCTTTTTTACTCTTTTGGTACTATGGTATACACACACACACATGCACACATATATTATGTTAAGAAATTTAAATCTCATAATTTTTTTTTGGTTGAGGAGTTTTTATTTTTTTATTTGCTGCATTTTACTTATGAAATTTAAACTAACAAATACATATGTATGTGGTCCTAGTTTTCTTTCTGAAATTAACATATAGCAAAAAAAAGTTGGGGGGAGCAGGTGAGAAGGTTAAGTTTCTCTCTAGGCCATGGAAAGCATTGAAAAACACTGACATACATATTAATGTATTAGGTTAATCATGTGTCCTTATTCTTGGTATATATTGAGATTTTAACATTTATGCCTGCAGACTTTAATAAGCAAAATTGTCAGAAAGAACAATATTTAAAAAAACATTTTTTTTAATGTTTAGCTTTGAGAGAGAAAGAGAGACAGTGTACAAATGGGGGAGGGTGAGAGAGAAAAGGAGACACAGAATCTGAAGCAGGCTCCAGGCTCTGAGCTGTCAGCACAGAGCCCGATGTGGGACTTGAACTCATGGACCACAAGATCATGACCTGAGCGGAAGTTGGACTCTTAACCAACTGAGCCACCCAGGCACCCCAAGAGCAAGTTTTTAAATAAATGATTATTTCAAACTTCCTTACTACAAAAAGCCCTTACCTTCTAAGCTGACAGGACACATTTTCAAGGAATTTTTTTATAATATCAAAGGTAAGAATTTATGTTACTCAACACTTCAGGCTTTCATAATGTCTTTAGCCTTAAGACTGTAAAATCTTCAATGGCAGTGATACTCTCATTTATTTTGTGTACCCAGCACAGGGCTAGGTGAAGTTGGTACAAAATAAATGCTATTTGATAAATTGAATGGGTCAATGAGCTTTTAGTTTTATTGCATTATTCAAACATAATTAAAAGGTATTGAATGCTTATGTGATATTTTAAGAAAGGGGTAAAAGAACACATCTGTATCATTTTAAGAAAGAATTAAGAAAATGGAAATTCAATTAATTGCCACTGAACAGGTGCAAACTGAGTTTTTCAGAAGGAATAATTAATTTATAGAAATTAACCTACAGACATTTTAAAGGAACATGACACAAAACTGCATGTCATAAGATTATATAAATAATAATATTTTACAGACAAATGAGCCTATAAGGAACCTTAGATATTTTCTAGTCCTGTTTCAAGCACTTGGAAGATCTATCTTTAATTTGAACCGGCACATAAATTGAGCATTGCTGAGAAGTCAAATTACACTTTGGTGAAGAGGGAAGAAGTGATGAATAATAATAATGATTGCACTTTACTTTTATATAGTAATATATGCCATTTAATCTACTTTTATATCCATAGCTCTAGAGCAGACTGCAAAGATTTCATAATATCAAAATAATGATATAGCTTACATCTATCTACACTACACTTATATGTTTTCCACTCTTTTCCTGGAAATGCCAGGAATTTTCAGTACTCAAATTTCAATGCATTACTCAAAAGTCAGATCTATGGTTGCAGACAGTATCATCTCTATAACTATCACTTCTCAATATAAGCAGTGATCTTCAGGTTGAAGTAGTTAGACATATTTGTATTGATTTTTATAGTGATGAGAAACCAAGGCAAGTACCTTCAAAATTTCATATCAAATATTCCCTAATGTAGCCCAAAAGTCTGTGTGATAATATAAAGGTTTTTTTTTAAAGCTTTTTTCCCTGAAGCTAGAAATACAATACCAATTATTCTAATGCTGCTTCACTTCTGCCCACTGTGTATATTAGAGCAGTGTGGTACAAATTCCAGAAAGGAAAAGGATGGGAGCTGGAAAAGATGACAGTTAAACAGTACTCTCCAATTTTAAGCATTTATGATTCCAGTAATTTTATACTGCTAATAGGTAGAAAACCATTCCATATTTTTCACTACAGATGACATTTATGATTACAAATAAAGTACCTCCCATTTTGTTTTCACAAGGCTTTCATCCTGATTAATGTGAAACACTTGGACATAGTTAACTAGACAGATTCCAAGCCCTCATGAAGTTATTTTCAATATTATCATTACTAATAAACTACATTAAATCTCATTAGTGCATATTTATTTAAAATATTGTCCTCACCAATTTCCAGGATATTTAATGATCTGAAACATTTAAGACAATTTTGGTAGAAATAGAAAGAAGTCTCTCTAGGAGAGTTTAAGGAGCATCTTCTATGACAGAAGATAAATGGCTATTATGAATGTTACTTAATTGGATGCCATGCTTTTTAGAAAATAGGTAACCAGGGCAATGTGTCAAGTTGCATTATTTCTTTTTTTTTCCAGTCAAACCAGACTATGAAAACTTACTCTTTGGGATGGGGAGAATGGAGGAAAGAAGGGTCTTCCTGATGCTTCCAGTCACCTTGCTGAAGACAAGGGTGACTGAGGATAATGATAGCTGCCTTGAGTCTTCATATGTCCACCAAAACCATACATAACTATCAGCACCAATATATATATATATATATATATATATATATATATATATGCCAAAGCACACCTAAAACTACAAATCAAATGTAAGCTTTAAAGCAAACACTAAAACCCTATAGGGTCCCTTTCATGATCTTGCCACAAACCTTTGCATTTAGCATACTAGACAGTCTCCTTCCCACCAGAGACACCAGAGAGGTTTGGGAGTCACTAGTGGGAAGAAATCTCCCCAATAAAAACCCAGTCAGGGAAGATTCTTTGTCCGCAGGCCTGAGACTTTCTTCTTATAATGGGAGGCACCAAGGTAGGCAGGTGGGCACAGGCACTGGCAGCCTCTACATTACTCCAGATCTGAGTACTCCCCCATCAAGAGATACTCTGTGGCTTGCCTAGAAAAAAAAAAACCCTTCTGTCCTCTCAGGCAGTGCTAACATTGACCAGTGGGAGCCACAATAGCACCACATAAATAAGCCAGCAGATCAAAATAATACTACAATTGTCTGAAAATTAAATTATAATTGGAACCACAATCCACAAAAGTAGTCCAGGACCATGTGCTAAACCTAACCAGGGTGACTTCTTGCTAAAATAAAAGAAGTTCTCATGACCCAAAACCTCTTAACATAAGACAAAATGTTTAGGCTACAATTGAGAATTGCTCAACATACCAAAATCAAGAAAACCATGACTTTAATGAGAAAAGACAATCAACTGATACCAACATCAAGATGAATCAGATGTTGGAATTATCTGAAAAGGATTTTAACACAACTACCATAAAATGTTTCAATGATCAATTAAACATTCCCTTTAATAAATTAAAAATTAAAAACAATCTCAGCAAAGAAGTTACTTTATAAGAACCAAATGGGAATTATAGACAGAGAAATATAGTAAATTAAATTTGTAAAAGGTGTGTTGAATGGGCTTAATAGTAGAGTGAAGATGGCAGTATAGAATCAGTGAACTTAGAACAGATCAAAAGAATATATCCAATCTGAACAACAAAAAGAAAATAGACTTAAACAAAGAAAAAAGAACAGATCTCAGGAACCTGTCGAACAATAACAAAAATGCAAAATTCCTAATGTTAATGGAGAGAGAAAAAGAATGGTTTGAAAGAGTATAGGAGAAAAATCTTCAAATTTGGAATACACTTGTTTTCAAATTTTCATATACTTATTGGCTATTTGTATATCTTTTTTTAGAAAAATGTCTATTCAGATTCTTTGCTCATTTTAAACTAGTTATTTATTGTTATTTTTTGTTATTGAGTTGTATGTATTCCTTATATGTTTTGGATATTAATCCCTTGTCAGATATGATGTTTACAGATGTTTTCTCCCAATTACAAAATACAGATTCAACACAATCCCTTTCAAAATTGCAATGACATTTTTTCACTGAAATAGAAAAAATGATTGTACAATTCATATGGAACCACTAAAGACCCTGAATAGACAAAGCAATTTGAAAAAGAAGAACAAAATTGAAGGCAACATACCTCCTAATTTCAAATTATATTAAAAATCTATACTAATCAAATCAGTATGGTGTTGGCATTAACAACAGGCATACAGACCAACTGAACAGAATAGAGAGCCCAGAAAACAATCCAAACATATACAGTCAACTAATATTTGACAAGGGCACCAATGATACACAATAGAGAGAAGATAAATAAGTGATGCTGGGAAAACTGGATATCCACATACAAAAGAATGAAATTGGACCCTTATCTTACACTATACACAAATATCAACGCAACGTGGATTTGACTCAAATGTAAGACCTGAAACCATAAAACTCCTAGAAGAAAACCTAGGATAAAACCTTCTTGACATTGGCCTTATCAGTTATGTTTTAGATAGGACAGTAGTAAAAGCTTAGGTAACAAACACAGAAATGAACAATTGGGTCTATATCCAAGTAAAAGTTTCTGCACAGAAAAGAAAACAACAAAATAAAAAGGCAACCTATGGACTGAAGAGACATTTCACCACAGGGGATAGAAAGATATCAAAGAAAAGGTGTTCAACTGCATTAGCCATGGGGAAATGCAAATTAATACCATGATCAGGTAACTCTATATGCCTATTTGAATGGTTAAAATAAAATTAAAAAAATACTAATCATATCTACTGCTGGCAAAATTCCGAACAACTGGAACTATCTCATATGGCAGTGCAAAATAGTACAGGCACTCTGGAAAACAGTTCAGCAGTTTCTTGTAAAGTTAAGCATACCCTTACCACATGACTAAGCAAGCACGCCTGGGTATTTACACTGGAGAAATGAAAATTTATATGCACAGTAAAATCTGTACACAAATGTTCACTGAAGCTTTATTTATGATAGCCAAAAGCTAGAAATAACTGAAATGGCCTTCAACGGGTGAATGGATAAATTATGATATATCCATACAGTGGAATACTACCAGAAGTAAAGAGGAAAACTATTGATATAAACAATGACTTAGGTGAAACTCAAAGATATTATACTGAATGATTACATGTCTCAAAAATTACATACTGTATGCTTCCATTTCCTTGTCATTTTCTTTTAATTTTTTTTAATGTTTATTTTTGAGAGAGAGAGAGCATGAGCAGGGGAGGAGCAGAGAGAGAGAGAGACACAGAGTCTCAAAGCAGGCTCCAGGCTTTGAGCTGTCAGCACAGAGCCGGATGTGGGGCTCAAACCCTCTGACCACGAGATCATGACCTGAGCTGGAGTCCGACGCTTAACAGACTGAGCCACCCAGGCGACCCTCCTTGTCATTTTAAAAAAAAAAACCAAACAAACAAATGGAAAACAGGTCAGTGGTTAGCAGGAGTATGGGTGGAGGTGATGCTATCACTATGAAATGATAACATGAGGGGTTTTTTACACTTCTAGAGAACTCTGCATCTTTATTGTGGTGGTGATTACCCAAAAGTATACATGTGTTAAAACTCCTAGAATTGTATAACAAGAGAAAAACATCCATTTAAATGTATGGTAAGTATAAAATAGAAAATTGGAGCATAAAAAAACAAAGACAAAAAAGTCATTATCACAAAATCAGCATACTAATTATTTCCAGAAAAGTCTGGAAATGTGACCGGCATGGATTCCCAAGGAGATCCTAAGGTCTTAATAACATTTTTTTATCTTAACCTGGGCATTTGGCATGTCTTAAATATTATATGCATATATTTATAAAACATTTCAACAATTTTGCGTGTCATATATATCATATGTTTCAACAATTCTAAATGATAATTTTGACATAACTGGTAACATTGTAGAAGCATATATACTATGCCACAATCAGTCCATATATTCTTTTAAATAATGGTACATTATTATCCGTGGAATCATATACAAGTGTGCTTATTACAGCACTTTCTGGTGAAGAAAATATTTAGATGTGACCTATTCATAAAAAGAAAATTGATTAATAAATATGGTTATTTACAGGAAGAAATAGTATACATATCGTTGAAAATAAATATCTGTATCAACATTGATATATCTCAAGAACTTAATACAAGCAATAGAAGCAGGTTGTGCACTGTTGCATACCAGTTATTCTTTTCTATTAGTAAAATAACTAAGCTAACATATAAAACAAGTGCAAAGGTAATGAATATCAAACACGTGATAGTGCTTATCTCTTTTGTAAGAAGGAGAATAAATGAAGAAGGGAATAGAGGAAACTAAATTCATCTGTAGTGTCTTGTTGAAAAGAAGAAAATAACTGCATCATATATGGCGACATTTGATAAAGCTCGCTGGTGTGTGAGAAGGGATTGATGGCAGTATTATTACCTATACATTTGAACTATCTTATAATTTAAAGGCATATTGATTATATTCCTATCAATTGATTTTTCTTTTAAAAAAAATTTTTTTTAACGTTTATTTATTTTTGAGACAGAGAGAGAGCGAGCATGAACGGGGGAGGGTCAGAGAGAGGGAGACACAGAATCTGAAACAGGCTCCAGGCTCTGAGCGGTCAGCACAGAGCCTGACGCGGGGCTCGAACTCATGGAGTGCGAGATTGTGACCTGAGCCGAAGTCGGCCGCTTAACCGACTGAGCCACCCAGGCGCCCCTCAATTGATTTTTCTTAAATGTGAATTGCTTCTGCCATTTATGTTACTTTCCTGGCTCCTATGTACATTTGAATTTGTAATCCCTGCACTTCACGGTGAGGCTAAAAACATGTCTTAGGCCTCTGACAGTTGACAACCTTTGTAAACACTTGGCCACGTGGATCCGGAACCTTTTTGCTTCTAATTTTTTCCCTCTTAGTTTACTACAGCCATAGTTACCAACACTGCTTCTATTCTCTCACACCCAGGACCTGTTGTTCTAGGTCATGCAGACTCTGAACAGAACAACTCTTTTCTTTGGGCTGCTTTCCTTGAGATGCTCCTTCTCCACCTCTCTCTGAGTCCCTGCAAGAAAGATTGGGAATATCACTACTGGGGCAGACTAAGTAGGTAGATAGTTCTTGTCTTTTGTTCGCTTGTTTTCCTATAAATTAGGAAGAGAGCCCCATCTTTGGGGAGGAGTAAGCTGGAGTGGTTTTTGATAGTTTGCAAGTGAGGCTGTTCCTGCCAAACCCTGGAAGTCTGTGGGCCCCCCCCCCCCCCCCCTCCACCATCTATCAAACTATATTTTTTTCTTATTCTCCTTGGGAAATCTTGGCATGATAGGTAAAACTAGATTTTTCTAAAATCATCCTTAAAAAAGCAAAGCAAATTCCTGCTCTATGGAAATGAGGTTGGATCCTTACCAAGCTACTAAGATTCTGTTAACATATCCATGTCCGCAACTTATCTCTTTTTAACATTTGTGCAAAACAAAAATATATAAAATCTCTATCCCTGAAGGACTTGAGGTAAAATAATTGGTTGCTTAAACAAAGTGAAACACATTTCTTGGCTTTTAAATCTGAAATGATGAGTTTTTAAAATTATCCTTCACTTTATACAAAGTAGGTACATTTAATGAGTTTATATATATGAAGCTTACTTACCAAGTTCACTGTTATTAAAACAACTCAGTAATGTATCCTAAGATTAAGTTGATAAGAGTATCAATGTATGTGGGTAAAATGGAAATCTATCCACTTATGCCAGAAACACTTATGAAAATGTGTTTGAAAGATATTTCAGAGTTTGGGTGAAGTTAATTAGCATCTAAGCACCACTTAAGAAAGTACTTCCTTACAAGAGGCTACTTCTATATGACAGCTCAAGAAATTTATGATAAGGAAAGATGCAGATTGCGCCTGTCATTTAGCTCATCAAGACTAAAACAAATGGGCTTTCCTTCCTTTCCAAAAAAGATGTTTTACCGCTTAGAAAACACTTTATTTTTTTTAACTCCTCTGATCAAGACTGTTTTGTTTCTCGAGTATTTTTAAATTGAGCATGAAAATGTTAATAATTTATCTTGTAAAAGATAAACTGTGTACTCTGTAATATCTAAAACCCTAGGGTGGGGGCTTTGTTTCTTGCTTGTCATGTACTTATGCATTTATGTGTTCATTGTATGGTCCTTCCGTGTTGTATAGATTGACCATATTACTGTTTCTGATTGAAGGAAATGTGATTCTTGAGGTAAAGAATTTTGTATCACATAGTATCTAGCACAGTACCACACATAAGGGACGTTGTTTTAAATGTTTATTTATTTATCTTAGTGAGAGAGAGCAAGCATGGGAGAGGCAGAGAGAATCCCAAGCAGGCTCAAAACTGTGAGCACAGAACCTGATGCAGGGCTTGATCCCACAAATGGTGAGATCATGACCTGAGCCGAAATCAAGAGTAGGATTCTTAACCGACTGAGTCACCCAGGTGCCCCCACACAAAAGAGACCCTTAATAAGATTTAGGGAAAAATTTATTTTCTGAATGAGACCAATTGAAGATAATATATTACATGTGCTTGGGAGTCTGTGGTATAGAAAGCCCTTCCCATACAGATTAGCTAAAACACAAAAAGCAAAAAACAAAACATAAAAACAAACAAAAGAAACAAAACAAAACAGTATTACCCTGAAGCAATGCCTTATAATGTAAACTGCTTTGGAGACTTGCCTTCCAATCTCTTCCTCTACTGTGCTAACTCTGTGGACTTAAAGGACATATAACTCTTGATTCCCCCTATTCTGTGTTCAAGTCCTAGGCAACCATTAATCTACTTTTTATCTGTATAGATCTGCTGTTCTGGATATTTCATATAAATAGAATCGTCTTATTTGTGAGTTTTGTGACTAGTTTCTTTAACTTAGGATGTTTTTGAGGTTCAGTCATTATATATAAATATGAATACATATAATAAGTATAATTAAATAATTATATAATATTTTAATATATATAATGTTATATATATGTATATATATAATTCCTTTTTATTGCCAAATAATATTCCATTGTGTGGATGTACCACATTTTATCACTTTTCAGTTAATGGACATTTGAGTTGTTTTCACTTTCACTTTTTGGCTATTACAAATAATACTGATAAGAACATTCAGGTGCAAGTTTATTTGTGGACAGGTAATTCATTTTTCTTGGGTAAATATCTGAGACTAGAATTGCTGAGTCATATGACAATTATTTATTACCATTTCAAAGAACTACTAAATTGTTTTCCAAAGTATTTGCACACTTATACATCCCAACCAGCAAGGCATGAGGGTTCCAGTTTCCACACATCCTTACCAGCTCATTATTTCCTACCCTTTATATTATAGTCATTCTAATGTTTTTATTATGATCATTCTGTTTATTATTATTATAAATAATAATTATCATATTATTATAAATAATTGTGTATAAATTATGGTTATCCAATTTGAATTTCTTTTTTGGAAAATTGACTTTCTGACTATACTAGTGACCATGTTTTGATTATTTGTACTTGAATTATTGAGTTCTAAGTGCTCTTGATGTATTCTAAATACAAGTCCCTTATCATTTATGATTAACAAATACTGTCAGCATTCTGTGAATTGTCTTTTCACCTTCTTGATTGTATCACTTGCATCACAAAAGATTTTTAATTTTAATGAAAACAATTTACTTTACTCCTGTTTTCTTCTAAGAGTTTTGTAGCCTTTAGCTGTATGCCTTATTTCTTCAGTAACTGTTTTAAACTTTGATCCCTACTGTAGCACATAGTCATCTAGAGGATTTTCCTAAGCTGCCCACTTCTCTGAGCAATTTAATTAATACCTCCACCACCTGCCACAGTTATTCTAATATCTCAACTTCTCTTAACATGAACAATCACTTTTCCTTCCTTCTAGGATCCATTTCAGTAGTGAATTTGCAAAAAAAAAAAAACTCTTAAAATTATATTAATTTCTTTTATTATATTAGCAAACAAACTTTTCTGACATTTCTATCCTTCTTTAAATAGACAGAATAATGAATGACAAACCTGGTAGATTTAAAGAACTTTCCTTGTTTAAGATTGTCTATTTTCTGTGAAATAAAATTCTTAAATATTTTAACTTACCTTAAGTTTCACTTACATATTTTTCACTGGCATGTGTAGCTTTCAGTATCCTTGGTCACTGCTTTCCCAGTATCTGAGCTTACTACCTGTCAACCTCATCTACCTAATCATAGTTTGTGATTCCTTATCTTTCCTTTGAATAAAGTTGTTTAAATTGCCCATCCTTTCTCTACCATTTATTCTCTCAAACACACAAAAGAGAGTATGTGCATAATATAGCTCTTGAAAAATAAACAAAAAATAAAAGACAAATCTTGAAAGAAATAATGATGACTTAAGTTTTCAACAATCTTTCTTCATATTTATATTACTCTGCTTCTCTGGTTACTTAAAGGATAACATATATTATATGATAAAGAAAAAGTGCAAACTCCTTTCTATTAACTTACGAAATAAGACTAGGAAGCACTTGGGCAAACCCCAAATACATAAAGTTTTAAGAAGCATGGTTAGCCTTTTATTTTCTATGGGTGATATTTTTTCAGAAAAAACTCGATATCTATTTGTTATTTGTTTGTCCCCATTCATTATAGTATATTGTTCTAACTTGTATTCAATAACTATTCATTGAATTGAACTTAATTGAACTACATCTTTTAAAAAGTAAAACCAATTTTCTTCCCATCCTTTATTTCCCTCTTTCTTTATTTACACTTATATTTTTCAGAAAACTTCTATAATTTAATTTCCAGTCAGAGTTGTAAAATTCTTTAGACCACTTGAAGAAAAATTTATGTTTCAAGTTCTTTTATGTGAAGGCAATTATTTATCATGGTTGCTTTTCTCTATTTGGTATCCTGGGGATATAGTTCAATAGAGTTTTGGAAAATTCTCATTACTCTTCCAGGCAATATTCTGGTGATTCTTTGTATTTTGTTGACTTGACTTTCTCAGTTTTTTTCACTGAGTTTATGGCTTTGGATGCTGTGATGAGAGGCAAAAGGAATAGGCAAGGATTTAACAGATTTTATAAAGGTTAAAGAAGTCTACCATTTATTTCAACTTCCAGTAATGTACTGTACTCCATCAGACATGCTAATTCAGAAATCCTTACCTTAGTGCTAGACAGTTAAAATGAATATATTATCATGAATATTCATGATTATATCGAAAATGGAAAATTGTGTAATGTTCAACTTTTTCTAGTTGCTTTCCAAAAATTGTATTTGCATGGCCCTTCTTAGGTGTCATTACTTAAAAGGCAAAATTTGAATGGTCCATCATCATTTTATAAGTGTTTAAGCAGTGAGGTTTGCAGAACGCAAGTGATTTAATGTTTTCACTGGCTATGTGATATACAATAAAGAGTTTCTTCTCATTTTAACCTTTCATGATGAAGTCAAACATACTTTTATATAGACAATAAACACTTTACAACTTTGTAAGTGAAATAAGTTACACCATTTTGCTTCATTCTTAGTATTTGCTTTAGAATAAAGTTTGAAAGAAAAACCCTTGTGGTGAAGTAAAAATAAGTCACTGCTCTTTGGCAGCTTGAAGGAGGTAGGTGAGATCTCATATTCTTTTCCTCCTGGTTTAAATCATTTTAGGCCAATGGTTGTCAGCTATATAGATTCAGTGTAGTATCTTTGAATTATAGTAAGGCCAACGTAAAGGGATTTTTTTATAATTATACCATTTACATGCTTCCATTTGACTCACCCTCATTGTTTGAAGATAACTATTCACTTTCTTTGTGGAATAAAATTCATATGCCTCATATGACAACAAATAAGTATATATAGTGCCACATGGCCTTCTTGAATGCCATTTGGTGGCTCAGTCAGTTGAACTTCTAACTTTGGCTCAGGTCATGATCACAGCGTGTGAGTTCGAGCCTCGTGTCTGGCTCTGGGCTGACAGCTCCAAGCCTGGAGCCTGCTTCAGATTCTGTGTCCACCTCTCTTTCTGCCTCTCCCCCACTCTCACTCTCTCTTTCTTTTAAAAATAAATAAAAAGCATTTTTTAAAAAAGAACAAACATTACTTCTTAGTGTATGTGAAGTTATTTTTTCAAAGAAATCTACAAAAAAGGACAAAAATAATCCATTCATCATATTTCTCTGTTAAATAGACTATTAGGTAATAATTACTAAGGCTGCTTATGACATGTTCCAAAGTTTTTCAATAATGGAATATAGATAAATAATCACACTATCTGAGTATCTTACTGTTTTACCTGTTAGGTCAAAATGCTTATTTATGAGGTAAATTATTAGTAGAATGGGCAAAGACAAACTCAAGTATAGCCTTACCAATCAGTATTTTTACAAATAAATTTTAGATATTCAGAACTATAATGACAGAGAGGATCATACTAGATTCAGCTAATACATTTAAAATAAATTGAAGTAGCAGTTGATAATATATTTTGTACTAAGTTATTGGATATGCAGCTTGGAATTTCCAAAATTAAAAGGGCATAATTAAATTTAAATATTAAATAATGGATTTCTGCCTTAAAACTTGTAACACTTAATCAACAAGTCTTCTATCTTGGAACCATATTTGACTATTAATTTAAAAAAAATTTAAACTGGGTTTCATATAAAAAGTTAGCATATAATTTCCTTCTAGATCTTCCTTAATCTTTTCTTCCCAATTCAAGATAAGGTATTATTTAAATTGGTTTATCAAGTCCATCTCCACAGTCATTAATTAACTAAATATAGAGCCTCTAATGTATGACTCATAGACATTTTCTTTTCTACTGTCTGTCTAGGAAAAGGTTTACCATCTATTGTTTTGAGATTGATTGGGTGATTACATGACATTTGGAAGTTAACAAGAAACTATTTCTTAACAGAAACTTCTTTTTTTGACACTAAGTACCACAAAATATTACATTGAAATTGTGGTACTAGCAAAATGAATGAAAGTTAATTGATAAGAAGACACTTTTGGTAATACCTAAAATTCTAAATCTGATTTACACAATGCCTTGTTTTCCACTGGCTGAGTATCAGCATATTTCCTTAAATGGTCTACCTATAGCTTTTCTTTATTGCTAGATATGTTTATATAAAATTGGGAATCAGGTGGCTCTTTCATTTTTTGTCTTAGTCTAGTAAGGTATTTAAAATGATGATTGGCTCATTATTTTCTTGACTTTCTTTAAACTCAAACATTTCAGTGTCCTTAGTAAGGATAACTCCAAATACTACATGAAGCTTAGAGATTATGTAAATAAACCTACTCCAGATTTTCCCGAGTTGAATTCTACAGTTCGTAAATATTCAATAATGGAAAATCAGAATTATGAACTAATGTAATAGGAAAATCCTTTGACATTATTAGGTCATCTCTAGTTATGTAGATTACATGTGACACTAATTTTTGGTCTAGAGCAGCAGCTTCAAAACATAAAGCAATATTCATCACACAAAGGGGAAAAAAAGATGAACATAATGCCTTTCTCTATACTGTTTCTTAAAAAAGAACTCTAATACTTTGATTCCTCTTACTTTTTCTTTTATTCTCACTGCTGTCATTCTTTTCATCTATACCCTCTATACATTTATTTTATTTTCCTATTCTCAACAATTCTTATCATTTCCTTACAAGTATATCTTTATTCATATACTTTTAATCCTTTAGCTTCCTTTGGGTCACTTAATGTTGATTACATCTCCCCAGAAAATGATTACAGTCAAATCAATATTAATGAAAATAATAAGATTATCTCTGTTTTGATCACTGATTTTTAAAAAATCTTTCTCATCTACTCACTAGCCCACAGTTATAAGCCAAGGACTCAGTGTGGAAACTGGTTTAAAATGGTTTCCATGGGCCTTGGTTTCTCATCTATTCTGGGATTTTACTATTTGTTTCTCTGATATATATGTGCCAGCTTTCCTCAGTCTACTCGTGAGTACTAAGCTCCTTGGAGGGTCCTTATGAGCCCTCAGACTAACTCTCACCAAGGAACAGTCCGATGACAAGAGTAATTTATTTTCCCCTCAAAGTTTTGTGGCTATTCTGTATTAAGGTATATGGGTATGCTGGAACAGGAGAAGGAAGATGTAGGAAACAGGCTGAAAGATGTATGTGTGTGAAGTATAGGATAGCAATGGGTAAGGCAGAGAATGAAAACACAGTATTCACGTTTGCTGCCTGATGATCCGGGTTAGGTTAGCAACAAAAATTTGCTAAACATCTTTGTTGATGAGATGTTGCCACAAAGATGCAAACATTTATTTAGCAAATAAATGTTAAGTGGCTATATGAATTTTTTTTCTTGATTTCCTTCTTATTTGACAATACTTTGACTGTAAACTGCCGCTGAATTAGACATATTTCTACCAAAGATATATAATTATTTGCAATCTTCTAAATTCATGTAAATAGTATTTGTATTAAACATTTGAAATAGGTACTGCATATGTTCACAGTGCAGTTGGGCTGCCCATGATCAGCTTTTGATGCTTCCTTGTACAACACTGCTCTGTTACCAGAATTCCACCTGGCACCAGGTAATGAGTGGATAAAAACATCATGTCTGATGAAAGAGTGAATTTTTCTGGATAACTAAGTGAAATATAAACACAGTTCGTGATTTTATTTCTTTTTTCTTTTAATTATTTTGTATTATGTCATTGTAACTTACATATAAATAATATCAGATTTTTAAAAACCCTACTAATATGCTTGATACAGTTGAAAAATGGGTCTTTGCTTTAATTTATCTTAAGTAAGGCTGAGTTAAGGTGTTGACTTCTGACATTTTTGTGACACAAAGTCCACAACTACCAACAGGTAACAAAATAGGTAACAAAAATGTAATAATTTGGTAAATTTAATCTTAAAGGCAATACACTAACAATAATGAATAGTGCATCTGGTTTAAAAAATTAGGTTATTTTTTCCAGTTTATTAAGAAATAATTGACATATATCAATGTGTAAGTTTAAAATTTCAGTATCTTAACTGCTGCCAAAAATTTAATATACATCTTAGAGGTTTGCAAAAGACAATCTTTATTTAAACAACACTTGATAACAAGCATGGAAGGTGCTTCGATATTTGAGAGATTCAAGTTTACTGATATCTCTGGTATCAAAAAGGATTTAAGAATGTTCTTCTATTGATGCTCAAAAACAGTACAATAGGCAAACTCACTTTTAACCAAATTTACTGTAACTAAATATTACATATAACAGTGTGTTTAAAATTTATTTCAGAATAAATGAAATACAATCTTTTAAAAGATTTATTTATTTATTTATTTATTTATTTATTTTTGAAATAGAACAGAGGAGGGGCATAGAGAGGGAGAGAGAGAATCCCAAGTAGGCTCTGCATTGTCAGCACAGAGCCCAATGTGGGGCTCAATCTCACAAACTATGAAATCATGACCTGAGCTGAAACCAAGAGTTGGGTGCTTAACTGACTGAGCTACCCAGGTGCTTCTGAAATACTATCTTTATTTTGACTTAGTAATAATCTGCATTAGGTTAAGAAAATATTAATCCAATCAGTATAGTATGCAAAACAGGAAGAATAAATTGCTATTAAAATAATGTAGATGTGATTTTTAAACTTTTAAATATGTTGTTTTAAGCTATGCAATCCAGTAGATAAAGAAGTGAAGAATCTTCCTACATATTATAATATATCTTAAAATTTATCTCAACAAATAAAACATACAACTCAGTTATCTCTAAGTTATGTACTAAGCTTTCAGGACAAAGACTAGTATAAAATGAAGCTACCAATGTTTTGGGTCAATGTAAATCATCTACAAACTGGAAAAGAATTTTATTTATTTTTCCCTTAGAAAATAATGATCTTTTCAATTATTTAAAAATTGTGATATGTCTACATTAAACATCCATATACTAACCTATGAGGCTGCAGTATTATAGAACTTATTTGTTTTAAGAACTTTCAAATTACAATCATGTCTTACAAATTTTAAATCTGCTAGTGTATCTTTAGATTTTTATTCCACCTGATAATTTTATACTTCTTAACTTTAGAGGCCATTCTGAATTGAAGTTAGTACTAACCTCATCCATTGCTTTATAGAGATGCATGTGTATAAACATCAATTATATGGTTGAAGAGGTATCTAGCTTCCTTTCCTAAGAATTTATTTCACATATGATTTAATTTAAAATTTCATCACATTGATTCTACCCCCAAGTTTTTCTTCAAATGCTTGGGTCATTAAAATAGATTTAATATCTAGTAAAAAATATCAGTAATTTTTTTCTTCATATGAATCTTAATTATAATTGTTCAATTGTTAAAGAAAAGTGAGCCTAAGTTATTATGATAAATAGACTATATATGGGTAATATATTTTGATTCATACAATTAAAATGCTACCTACAAATATTGCAAAGACTTAAGTTTATATAAAGAGACAAATTCAGCTTAAAAGCTGGTGAAGAAAGGAAACTTTAAATTGTTTACAATTTAGGTTTTGGAGTAATTATAGAACGTTAAGTTTGAATAACTAATTATGAGTCATTATACATTTCACCTAAGTACAATAGGGGTTGACATGCTTAGATACTATATTTTAACAATTAATGGTTCAAGTTGTAGAACATTTTTCCAAAACATGAACATTAGGAAAATTCTACAATGTATCTTTCCATTTCTAACTTAGGTTGATGCCATCTGTTTGGTATGATGTCTGATCAGGTCACTATGTAACTTTTCATTCTTTCCTTCCAAAAATGTTTATTTTTAAAATTTATTTTATAGCTAGCCTAAATAGCCCATTCTTACTGAAGTAAGCATAATAAGAATATGAAAGATCCGGGGCGCCTGGGTGGCGCAGTCGGTTAAGCGTCCGACTTCAGCCAGGTCACGATCTCGCGGTCTGTGAGTTCGAGCCCCGCGTCAGGCTCTGGGCTGATGGCTCGGAGCCTGGAGCCTGTTTCCGATTCTGTGTCTCCCTCTCTCTCTGCCCCTCCCCGTTCATGCTCTGTCTCTCTCTGTCCCAAAAATAAATAAAAAACGTTGAAAAAAAAATTAAAAAAAAAAAAATGAAAGATCCTGAGACTGTGTAGTCTTAAATAAAATTACTCTGATTTACATCTATATCTGGTATATACAAATCCAATAGCAAGTTCAGTAATAGTTGTCTAAATTCAAATGTATTAAATATCCTAACAAATTTGTGAAATTGTATCCTAACTCTGAATACTGCTAGTCACATGCCATGTGACTTTTGTGTCACTTAATAAATGGACTTTTGAGTCACTTAATAAACGCCTCTGGGAGTCTTACCACCTACCATAATCCCACCCCCTGTAAAGTTTGTCTGGATAACCAGATGCACAACCACAGAGGAAACTAACCAAGAGTATATAATTAACTGGGCTATCATTTATAATTGTACAAATATTAATATATTGTTGACATGAACACACTGTACAATCATTACAAAGAAGTGCCAATGGTAGCATTGGGTTGAATGAAATGGCAGATACAGACACCACTGTGGTAAATCACATAGCTTTTATGCATTTAAGGAACTCATAATAAAGTCAGTACTGTCAGAGCGTCAGCAACATTATCTCATCTGAGGTAAGCTAGAAAACTACAGCTCACTGTGAGACCATGGGACTGTGAGAGCAATGAAAAAAGAAATTCTCAAAAAGCAGAACCAAGGTCTATCTGATTGACTAAACATGGCAAATATGCAATATAATGGAATGAAATCTTCCCAGTTTTTATCTTGTAGGGTTTGGTGTAATATAAACCAATTTCTGCTGAGTTTTTCAACATACACACACCCCACCTTGTTTCTGAGTGAGAGTTTTTACTCTCTGTGTACTGTTTCTGTATTTGGGAGATTGTGGAGAAGATGGTCCTATACTATTTTATGTGTCACTTAAAGGGCCAAACTCTAGACACATAGGATTGAGCACCACATAGGGATCCTAGACTTGAGTGGGGTGCAGTATTTTAGAGATAACTTTAAGCAAATTGTCATGTGGAAGTTCTTGGAATATTCCTTAGGAGGCAAGTAGGGCATGCCTGGTGCCCTGTCTTTTTCTATGCCTTAATCTTTATGTTTGAACTATAAAAGTCTTGGAGCTCATCTTTCATGAAGATAAAGGGCATCTTAGGAGATTGTGGAGTAGAAAGATTCAAGTAGGTTGTATCCCTGAAGGAATTTGTGGAACAGATTTTCCATATCAACCTCTTTCCAAATCGTTAAATAAAAGAGAAATTGTGGCGCCTATGTGGCTCAGTCAGTTAAGTGTGGAGCTCTTGGTTCTGCTCAGGTGATGATCTCAGTGTTCATGAGTTTGAGCCATCAGTGCAGAGCCTGGTTCAGATCCTCTGAATCTCTCTCTCTCTCTGCCCCTCCCCTGCTCTCACACTTTCTCTCTCTCTCTCCCTCTCAAAAATAAACAAATATTTTTTTTAAAAGAGAAATAAACTCTATGATGTCAAGCCAATGTTATTTTTATTCCCGCTTCTCATATCTAAATCTAAATCTAACTGACAACATCAATCATGTAATAGAACCCAAAGAATTTTACAACTACAACAAAATCAATACCATATAAGCAATATTCATTTAGCACATGCAATTAAATTATAAATCAAAATTAAAAAGTTAACTTAAAAATCCATATGTTAATTTTAATATATGCTTCCTTATAATTTGTGAGTAAAAGATGACAAGAAAATAGAAAGTGAAAAAAATCAAATGAGTGATAATGAGAGTGCTAGTATGTAAAATCTGGGATTTAGACAAAGTAGTTTTGAGGGAGTAATTTATAGAAGTAAATTCACTTATTAAAAAATAGGAAAGATTGAGACTACATTAACTTAGCTGAACACACAAAATTAAATAAACTCAAAATAAATAGAAGTAAAGCATTTGTAAAGATACAGACAAGAAAATAGTAAAATATATGAGTGAGAAATGATCAGAAAAACACAAAACTATTTATCTGAAACTTATAATATATTTTTAAAAACCTCCCACTAGTATAATCCTGAAATATTAGAGAATGAATAAACGATCAATTCTAAAACTGAATAATATGACATAATTAAAAATAAAAAGATTTTTAGATATAGGATTATAAGATGTAATTTTAAGAAAATATGAAATACCAAATTGGACCATCTTTATAAGAAAACCAAAAACAATAGCAAAGGAAAAGATTAAAATTACATGCAAATATCTACCTCTCAAAAGACAATAGGAAAAATGTTTTAAAGGCAATTTCGACTCTATTAATACAGATAACCTTTAATATGTAACTAATGCCTTTCACACTTCCATACAATAAGAAAAATCGTATAATGTAGAAATAATCCAAGAGGATCAGTAAATACAAGTTTCTTATGGTGATAGAAGGTTTCTTATGGTATCTTTTTAAAAGTTATGAGAACAAAGATGTTTTCTTTTTAGCTATGCTACACATGACATTGCAAACCATAGAGTGTACTTTAATGAGGAAATAGATCGTAACAATTACATCTTATTCATTTAAGAGAAAAGCCATTTTTTAAAGAATGAAGAATAAAGTAATTCAATATTTAAAACCTCAAGGATTTTATAGATATTTAAAATAATTTTATATAGAAGTAGACATTTTGCCAAATGTTGAAAAATTTGTCAACTTTCAAAATGAATCTTTCTGCTGACTTGATGCTATAAAATCCAAATTTTCATAATGACATAATCATGATTCATAGGAGGGCATAGTTCTTCTTAAACTAAACGCCACTAATTTGCTTTCATGATTGAGCGCCATGGTTTTTTTTTATGATATCTTTCAAGGATAAGATTGGTAGGATATCAGAGGAAGAGTGCAAACATTCTAATTGTCTTTTGTATGTCACTCCTGGGATAATTCAGATTTGAAAAAATCAAACTTCGTCTCAGGGAAAATCCAATAGAGCAATCTGAGTGATTTTGACCACTCTTGATGTATTCACTTAGGAAGAACACATATATAAATTCTCTTTCATCATTATTTTTTGTTTATTTCTTCATTGTTGCTCATGCTCAAAATGATATTCTTCCACTACACATCTTCTCTAATGAATGAGATATTGGTCCAGAGAAGAGACATAATGCTGATAGGCAGAGAGCTCTTTTGAAGACAATATTGTCGGAGAGATGCTAATTGTTATATAGCTCAATGTGGAGCCCTCAGTTGTTATTTCAAGTGGACAGGCATATGAGAGCTTGCTGCTGTGCACAGCAAGATAAACACCTGCAGCAAATAAATTGGTGCTATATGAAAATTTAAAAATAACAAAAATACTTAAGTGCCCCTTTTTGAATTAATTTAATATGCCTGTCATATGGAAATACTTGATGCAGTTCACATGAACTTTATATGACTGCAAAACTGTCAGAATTTATTTGAAGACAATGTGTATTAACAAATAACAGTTTTAGAATAATTACAGCCAAGTGACAATTACACACAATATTAAAGGTTTTAAAAATGTTTTTTAAAGCAGTATTACATAAACAGCTCTCTATAGTCTCCTCACAGGAGAATAAAATTTGCTTAGTTTTATAGAAGATAAATTTTAGTATATGAGAAATATCTGGAAAATTACATATACTTCATAGGTATTTAACTTTCAGTATTATTCAAAATCTATTCCTATCACAATCTATATTCCTTAATCTATATTCTATATTAATGAATCTTAATCATTCTATATTAATGAATCTATATTCATTAATAAAAGTTAGATGCTTTCCTTGGATATCAACTTGGATAATTTGCTGGTGAAAAGCCAGTGGATAGTAGTATCTATGTGCCTCCCACAAGAAGTTACTCAAATGTCAAAATCAAACACAATGTGTCAGAATAGGTTTTTCACATGATTCCTTTTTTACATATTAATTTTCATATATTAATTTGGAAATCAATTATTCTGAGATTTGAGTTACAAGTGTAATATGTTATTATCTTTGATCCTTTTTCATTATTATTGTGGGAACTTCAAAGGTAGATTCTAGGGCAGATGCAGGTATAAAGTCTTTAAGATAGTGGAATGAATGAAAGGAACAAAAAATAGAGATATGTAAACCTCATCAATGTTAAAGCTAGCAAATAGATGCAGCATCATTTTATAAACAATGAGGAGTAACTCCAATATTTAGTGAAATTACAGTCAGATGGGAAAAAGAAATTGTGAATTGACAATTTCTCAACTGAAAGAAAGATGCACTATGATATAAAGTAATCATATGCGTTTCTAAAGCATACATGAGTATCCTTTTGTTGTGACTCATGAGTCCTGAGGACTTGTCAAAACAAGAGAATTTAAAATTACCCCATATGTACCCCATTGCCAAAGTATGAATCAGCATTGGCCTCAAGGATTAAAAAAAGCCTATACATTTATACTTAGCCATATATTTTTACCACTGTCCCCTTGTAAAACAGGAAGCGTGAAGATGAGGGAAGATGAGAGAAATCAATGAATAAACAGTGACCCAACTTTATAGTTGTAGAGCAACTATCAAGCATAAATAGATATGCACAGAAAAATGTATTCTGATCCACAAATAAGAATTCAGGGTGGGTACTTCTCCCTAATTCAGTTTCTCACTTAAGAAGCCAGTTCACTTAAAACCAGGAAAAAAAAAAGCCAAAAGAAAGAAAACAAAAATTCAAATGGGGTATGAATTGTTGGGACACAGTAGAACACAGCAGGCAGGAAAAGAAGTGATTTCAGGATATAGAGGAATCAAATAGAAACAAAGTATCCTGAATGCAATGGACTTTAGATAATAATATATCTCTTCCTCTTAGAATATTGAGTGACAGAAATGATCACTTAAGTCTTTTAATACCCCCAAAACAAGATTAATTCTAAAGAACAAGTTAATGGGTCTAAGAGGATCTCCCACATTCAAATATCATGAAAAATATGCAGGGAATAAAGTATACAAGAAAAAATAAGCAAACATAAATTATGTAGAAATTGATAGTGACCAGTCTTTTTAAATTGCATACCTGAAGTAAATATTTCTACCTTTCAAATTTTTACTCATTCATTTATTTCATTCAGTTATTTCATGCATATTTTTAGCATATTCTGGCATAGTGATAAGATCTGGCCATCATATAGGAGCAAAATCAGACATATACCTTGCCTGCACATAACTTTACCTCTATACAGACATAAAAATGTGAAGAACAACTGAAATAAGTCTATAAAGAAGAAATACTATTCTAAATACATAAAAGGGAGATTTAGCCTAAGTTTGAGTTTCAAGTTGCACGACAAGTGGGACTTAGTTATGCAACTGGAGGGGAGGAAAAAAAATTCCAGACATAAATAAACTATATAGTGAAGAGAGTATGAGAGATATGAAATAATAGTAAAAAGAACAGGATAGCTGAAGCCTAATGTGGATGGCAGCTAATGGTAACAACATTTAAGTAACAGCTTCAAACTCTTAAAAAAGTATTGAAAACATTCATTCTGATTTTTAGTAAATGTGGGTTACTTTACCTAGAAGCATCTTCTTATTGGAAAAACAAAACATACTTAATTCAAAATCCTGAGTCAAATATGAAAAAATGATCTTCAAAAATTAAAGATATCATAGGCAAATTAGCAGGACAAATAAGAGAGGAAAGTCCTGAGACATAGACCAAGCACTCAAGGTCAGGGTTTCTCTAGATTAAATCAAGATATGATACTGAAGTGTGGTTGTGATGGACTTGAAAAGAGAAGAAGGTTTAGCATCCTATTGTTTATCCACAGTTGGTTCCACCTTCTGGGTAGAAATGAACCAGAAGTAAACCACTAGCATTCCCATCTTCCCCAGGACACTATGAGGAGACCAGACTTGCCACTAAATAAAATGACATGGAATAAATTTTAGAAAAGCCTAAGGGATATAGCAATTTTAAACTTCTATGTGTCCCAAAACATAACCTCTATATATTGAAGGCAAGAAATTTATAGGCAAAATTAATAGGCAAATTAAGTCGTAGTGTGTGATTTTTAACAGACCTCTAGTCATTAGTGAAATAATTAAAAAGATAAAAACTATCTGGAAAGATTTCAAAAATCTGAACATGATTATCAATGTTGACTAATAGACATGTATAGAACTCTCCAAGAATTTGAGCATTTTTCCTTTTTTGAGGACGAATAATCTATTTTTTAAAAATTCATCCTATTCTGGTTGGCCAGTGAGCAAATTCTAACACATTTGAAATGATTGTAATATACAGAGCTTGTTTTCTGACCATAATGCAATTAAGCTACAAGTCAACTGCAAAATAAATAATTAACTTCTGAAAATTAACCAAGGACTTCAGAAATTTGAAGTTGGGAAACATCAGCAAGATGATAAAACAGGAAGCCCAGCCCTCCTTCTCTTCATAGACACAATTATTCAACATGAATACAAGGACCAATTCCCTTTGTAAGAAATCCAGAGATCAGTTGGGAGGCTCCTACACCCCCAAGCAAGCATAAAAACAGGAACATTCAAACTGGTAGGAAAATTTAGAGGCCACTCTCACCATAATCCCTCTCCCAGGCACAGCACCACGTAATCAGGAGGAAACTGAGCTCCCAGCTTCTCCCAAGGGAGGGAAAGGACTGGATAACATACCCATCATTATGACTTTTCAGGGGACTGCCCAAGAAACTGGTTTCTGTCATGCCTGAATCTGAGCACTGACAGGAAAGGGCCCCATGCTAGGAGCTGCTGAGAACAAAGGAGACGATTTGGACTATACACACACTTATTGGCTATAAACCCTCTCTCCAGTTTATTGCAGAAATTGTAGGCAAATATCCCCAATTCCTGCTTCCCCCTGAGAAGAGCAAGAGTTGGAATATCCATCCAATATCCTAGCTTTTCAAGGAGCTGCCAAAGGGACAAGCTTCTTAATCTCCTTAGAGCACTTACAGGACTTGGCATGCTCTCACTGGCTGGGAGCCACTGAGAACAAAGGTGAGATTTGGTATAGTATACAGTCACCACCAGATCCCCTGTCCCTGGCTCAGTGTGACATGATCAGGAAAACTCAGTCTCTGGCATATCTCTAGGCAGGGAAAGAGAACACTGAAACATATATCCAACATTCAGATTTTTACAGGGGGTTGCCCAAGGGACTGATTTCTTTCTCATCTGCCTCAGATTGCTGATGGGAAATAAAGAAATCTAGATGCCTGGAGGCTGCTGCAAACTCAAAAAGAAAAAAAAGAAAAAAAAAAAGAGTTGAGCAGTATGCTGCTGCTTCAGAAGATCCACAATATAGCAGACAAACATGGAAACAAAGATTATGTTCTCCTTAAAAAGAAACCAAAAAATCACTCTAACCAGGATTTATATGTTTAAGTCTAGACACAACATGAACACAGGAAAGATATGAGAGGCTGTGAGAATCTCTACCAAGGCTGATAGACAAAAGGCTTTCCTTGAATGAAGCTAGTCCACAAAGACTGGGAGACGTGGCTGTGTTTTCAAATGTGCAGACACCAATAGAAAGTGTTGAGGAAAATGAAGAGACAGGAAAACATAGTCCAAACAAAGGAACACCACCAACAACAAATCTACAGAAGGTGACCCTAAAGAAATGAAGATATATTAATTGCCTGAGAAAGAACTCAAGATAACGCCCATAAAATGCTGACTGAAATCAGGAAAAATAATATATGAAAAAAATGAGTATTTCAACAAAGAGAAATCCTGGAGCTGATTAATAAAACTGCCCTGAAATAGAGTCACTAGAAGAGTTAAACAGCAAACAAAATTAAGCAGAAGAATCTGAATATAACTACAGACCATTTGAAATGATCCAGTCACCAAGGAGCAGAAAGAAAAAGAAATAGAAATAATGAAGAAAACCTATAGAACTAATAAGACACCATCAAGTAGGCCAGTATATACATTATAGAAGCCCAAAAAGAAGAGCTAGAGGAAGGGGAAGAAAGTTTATTTAAAGAAATAATGACCAAAACTTCCCCATTATCTGGAGAAGAAAATAGATATTCAGATTCAAGAAACCCAAAAATTCTTTAAAGAGGAACCCAAAGAAGTCCATGTGGAGACACATTTTCACAGTGTCAAAATTCAAAGAAAAAGAGAGACTTTTGGAAGTCTCAAAGGTAAAGTGACTCAAAAAATTAAAAATAGAACTACCTTATTATACAGCAATCCCACTTCTGTGTATTTATCCAAAAGAATTTAAATCAGGATCTTTTAGAGATATTTGCATTTCCCATGTTTATTGTAGTATTATTCAAATATCCAAGATGTAGAAACAAACTAATGTCCATTAATGAATGAATGAGTAAATGTGCTATATAGATATAATGTAATATAAATCAGCCTTAAAATAATAAGAAGGAAATCCTGTCATATGTGACCATATGGTTAAACCAATTTGGTAAGGTTTGTTTTATGTCCCAGAATGTTGTCTATCATGGGGAATGTTCCAAGTGAGCTTGAGAAGAATGTGTAAACTGCTATTGTTGAATGAAATAGTCTATAAATGCCAATTCTATTCAGTTGACTGATACTATTATTGAGTTCAACTATGTCCTTGCTGATTTTTCTGCCCACTAGAGCTGATAAAGGGATGTCTGCCATTTATGATAAAAAAAGATGTTGAAATTTCCAACTGTTATAGTTCATTTAGCAAATGAAAAATAGCAAAATACCAGACCGGGTAGCTTATAAACAGTAAAAATGTATTTCTTACAGTTTTGGAGGCTGGAAAGTTCAAGATCAAGGCACCGGCATGGTCACGTTCTCCAGTGAGAGTCATCCTTCTGGTTAATAGCCAGTGTCTTTTTGCTGTGTCCTTACATGGGTAAAAGGCTAAAGATCTGCCTGAAGACTCTTTTATGAGGCACTAATTGCATTCATGAGCCCTCCAACCCCCATGACTTAAGCACATCCCACCTACTAACACCATCACGTGGGTGTTAGGAATTCAAAATATGAATTTGGGGGGACACAAACATTGAAATCATAGCAGCAAATATGATAGTGGATTCATCTATTGCTCTTTGCAATTCTGTTAGTTTTTGCCTTACATAGCTTGATTTAAGTGCACAAACATTAAAGATTATTATATCTTCTTAGAGAATTGAACTTCTTTATCACTATGTAATGCCCTTCTTTATCCCTTATAACTTCCCCTGCTTTGACATTTGTTCTGTCTGAAACTAATATAGCCACCCTTGCTTTCTTTGACTAGTTTTAGTATGGTATATTTTCCTCCATCCATTTCCTTTTAATCTGTATGTGTCTTTACATTTAAAGTGGATCTCTTATAGACATCCCATAGTTGCGTCTTGCTTTTTGGTCCACTGTCTTTTAACTAGTGCATTTAGACCATTGACATTCAAGGTGATTATTGATAGAGTTGGATTAATATGTATCATATTCACTACTGTTTTCTCTTTATTACCCTTGTCATTTGCTCTTATTTAATCTTCTACTCTTTTGCTACCTTTTGTGGTTTCAGTTGAGCATTTTATATGATTTCAGCTTTTCTTAATTCTTAGCATATTGCTTGTACTTATTTTCATTTTTTAAGTGTATGTCAATGTATATCTATTTATAGTTGTTATATCTTTCCACTGAATTGACTCTCTTATCATTATGTAAAGACTTTCTTTGACTCTTGGACAATTTTTACTTAATCTGTTTTCACTGATATTAAGTATAAATATCCATGCTTTCTTTTGATTAGCATTTATATGGAATATGTTCATCCATCCCTTCATTTTCAGCCTGCATGTGTCCTTAAAAAAATGGTTATCTTGTAGGCAGCATAGAGTTGGATTATTTAAAATCCATTCTACCAGTCTATATCTTCACTAGTAAATTTTATCTATTTAGATTTAAAGTGATTATTGACTTATATTTATTGATTTATTTTTTGAAGCTCTTTTGTTTCTTTCTCTTTTTTATTATTATTTATTTTATTTTGAGAGAGACAGAGAGAGTGGGAGTGAGGGAGGGGTAGAGAGAGAGAGGGATACAGAGAATCCCAAGCAGGAATTAATTATTTTTTCTTTATCCTTTTTTTTAACTATCCTTTTTTTTAATCCTTTTTTGCTAAGTTTTATTTTTTTCCCCTTTGTGGTTAGCAGTGCAGAAAATTTTCTACTGTAACAGTCTTTTTGAGGTAATAATAATTTAAGTTCAATCACACAAGATATGTCTATACTTTTACTCCCCCACGCACTTTATTTTAATGATGTCAGAATTTACTTCATTTTAAATCGTGTATCCACAATCTTTGTGGTTATAATTATTCTTAATACTTTTGTCTCTAAACTTTTATGCTAGGATTAAAAATGATTCATGAGCCACCCTCACATTATCAAATTATTCTGTATTTGTCTATATATTTACCTTTACCAGTGAGTTTTAAACTTTCATATGCTTTCATGTTGATGCTTAGCGTTCTTTCATTTCAACTTAAAGAACTCCCTTAATACTTTTTATAAGGCAGAACGTGTGATAATGAACTTTCTCAGTTGTTGTTTGGGAAAGTCTTTATTTCTCCTTTATTATTTTTTAAGTTTCTTTATTTATTTTGAGAAAGAGAGAGAGAGAGCATAAGAAGGGGAGAGATAGAGAGAGAGAAAATCCCAGGCAGGCTCTGCATTGGCAGTGCAGAACCCAGCACGGGGCTTGAACTCATGAACTCAGGACCTGAGCCAAAATCAGGAGGCAGATACTTGACCAACTGAGCCACCCAGGCACATTACACTGTATGGGCTTTAAAATGAAACTCTCCTTCTTAATTACTGTCTTCAGTGTATCTTTTCTAATTTCTGTGCCCTACCTGGCTGCTTTAACTTCTCACCTGGATTCTTGTGGCTCTTGTGAAGGTATTTTTGTCCATTGAAGCTTTTCCAGTTGGTGTTTCTTTGAGCAGATGAGGGCTAGAATCTTCTAGCCCTGAACACATTACTGCTTTTCTTATCTTTGTCAAAATAATGGAGATGTGAGAATCTTCAGTACACCTGAAGAAAGATTAGTAAAAATTACCCAATCCTTCCAAAACAAGAAATATAAAGAGAAATGAACAAAGCCTCAGAATTTTCAGAGAGTATCAATTGGTACAATATTTGTGTAATAGGACACTCAGAAGGAGAAATTAAAAAAATGAACAGAATATATACTTAATGAAATAATGGCTATAAACTCTTGATGAAAACATTAATTTCAAGGAACAAAAATCTTTATTTTTCTAATTCCATTTATTTAAATAATTATTTTAAATAAATTAGACTAAATAAATAAATGGATGAACAAATAAAACATGCTAACTAATCAATAACATGAAAAATAGAATCAATGTATACTTCATAAAGAGAGGGACTGACTGCAAAGTGGCATGAGAATTCTTTGGGGAGAGTGACAGAATTGTTCTTGATTATACTGGTGGTTTCATAGGCATATGTTTCTATCAACATTCATTGAATTATATATTTTACATGTGCACAACCTATTGTATATAAATTATATTTCAATAAATTGCAGAAGATAAAACTGAATAATTTTCGAGAGTATGAGTAGTGTACCCACAACAGAATTATTTAAACAGCTAAATAAAAGATCCCCAATTTCACAAATAATTTAAGAAATTCAATTTTATGAAATAATTACAATTTTTTTCGCCAAGCAGGCTTTCAAAATTAAAAAAAATAATATTTGGTTATGGAACATGATAAATAGATGCTACAATATAGTATTTTTTATATTGTAAATTTGCATAATACCCTTCTTTGTCTTAAGTTAAAAAGATATGCAAGGATACATACAATTATTCATTGTGTTCTTTGTAATAGAAAAAGAAAAATGAGAAGTAAAACCTAAACACGCACTAATAGAACATGGATTAAATTACATTATAGTTTATAAAATGTGAAAGAGTGAAAGCATAGGTATGTAGTTCATGTTACTTGCATTTGTTCTTCCATTAGAATGTGTATAGTATAAGCAAATTATGTAAACTTTCTGTTTCAGCCTTTGTAAAATGGGAGTGACAGTACCTACTTAAAGAGTAGCTACACAAATGCTCAGTGTTGATCCTATTCTTCCCCTCCTTCTTCTTCCCCTCCTCCTCCTTCTTCTCCTTTTTCTTTTTCTCATCATCATCATTATCATCATCATTATAATGACTATTACTTTACATGGTATGGCTTACAATGCATGAGTTCAAAATTTATTTGGACATGTAAATAATGTGTCAAACAATCATGGTACCATAAAGAAGTGTGAAAATAAAGAGATGTTTTGATATATATAAGAACATAAAAGTTACCTCCAATAGGAATATCAGGTTAAAATATTGAGATAAATAACTTGCAATTTTGCAAAAGTTTCCTCTGTGGGCATAATATATAATGTATTATGTGTAATACACAATATATAAATTGTACAATTTTATGTAATTATTAGAAAAGGAAAAGATTGGATGTGTTCACAACTAATAGCAATGATTGCTGTTGAGGATTCTATTCCAGGAAATATTTAAAATTTTGCTTGTTTATAATTTCTAACATCTAAATGAAGATATATTAAGATTTGTAATAAAAATATTTTAAATATTATATGAATCAGTCCCTGCATAACTGGTTGGAGTTTGGTGAGTAAAGAAAATAATTAATGAATATGAAAGGGGACAACATTTTAAAGCAATCTTAGTTCCAAGGCAGTGGTTTTAATCTGTAATAATTTGATGTTTACCCAATCTAGTCTGTTCCTTATTTGCACTTTGCTTAAGACAAATAATGAGCACTCACGAGATAAGCAGATAATCTAGAAAAATGATAAATTTGTGGCTAAAACCTCAGAAATTAAGCTAGAGTTAATAAAACTAACCATAGTTGCTGTAGTTCCATGTATTTGTCCTCTTGTTAAGACATGGGCTGCCCCATTCAAAAGAGTGCATAAGCAATTATAATACTGATTCAACTTATGCCTTCACAGAAATTTTCCATCAGCCGAAAGGTGTTTGTGTATCTCTAAAAATCTCAACCTCACTATTTTCAACTAGCATTTATTACCAGAGTTGCCTTGTTATAGGAAGGTGTGCCTCCACTGGCATTGTAACACTTACTGAGTTTCTAACACTCTGTGCCAGGAATCCATGCTACAATGAAGAAATGTAAGACCCAATTTATATCCTGAAAGAACTTATCCTCTATTTAGAGTATTAACATTTGAAAACACAATTTCAGTAAAATAAGAGTAAAATAAACGTATACACATTACTCCCAGAAAACTCAGGGAGCAAATAGACCTATGCCAAGAAATGGTGGAAGGAAGGAATTTAAAACATTTTACAAAAAGCTCTTGAATTGTCTCTTGAAAAATGTAAGTCTGAACAAGAAATTTCTTAGTGGGGAAAGAAAGAGCCCATAAAAGTATAGATACAAGAAAGATGATGATATTATCAGGACTTGCAAAGTATTAATACACGCAAATAACTTTGAAGTTGTATAAGCCGGGATTAGCAATAGATTGTTTGCTAAGAGATCTTTTGTTACATATTTGCATAAATAATTATTCTGTAAACAATTTGTTTTAAGTTTCTTTTCCCAGTGATTGTTGGAGCCAGTATATAATGGAGAATTTTTAAATTGCCATTTGAAGCCTTGCAGATGGAAGAAATTAAACTCAATACACTAACATATTTTGTTTCTTTGTCTGACTTAATCTTGATTTCCAGGTGCCACCATCACTTCATTGGCAAATGAAGTGACAAATAAGCTTGATTAGTGGACTAATCATTTAACTTGATTTTCATTTTTTTAGTTTCTATTTAATTGCTTTTCTAAATGATCACAGGTGCATTAATCTTTGTTTTTGTTTTGCTACTATTTATGAGGAATCAAATATAGAAGAATAGCAAAGTTTCCACTAAAATTCTGACATACATGTATGGACCTAAGGTTCAGAACGTTGTTAAACAACCTTTCTGAGACTATCAAGAGACAATATTCTTGCCTGATCAAGAATATTAAGTTCAACTATCAGTGAAGTAAGATAGATTCAAGTACTGCTTGAATATAGAACTCCTCATCAATAGAGTAATCCACTAGTAAGTAAATGACAGCTCTTGTCTGTCTCCTTGATTCCTGGCATGCATTCTGACAGCATTTAGAATAATAAAAGAACACATATGCTTTACATGACTATGTCATTAAAGCAGGAGGAAAGATGATTTAAATAAGACACTTTAAATATGGAAACTATTCACAACCATGAGTAAAGAGATTTAAAGAACCCCAGAGCCTATCTAGTCAAATCTTATTTTACAGATGAGAAAAGTAAAGTTCAAGACTTTAAATGATTTCAACTGGGTAAATTGAAATGAACTTCCAACCCAGTGTTGTTTTAATTATATCAATCTGCTACTACATCTGATTATAAAATATCAGCCATAATTTAAAATAGCATCATATGACAATGCACATTCTATTTTGAAATATAATATAAACACACAGAAGTACTTAATAGTATTCTAGGAATCCATGTCATTAAAGCACCTAATAAGAACAAACCAATTTTTTACCCATTAGTCCCTATCTTTGGAGGAAATCAAAGACACTTCCACGTTATAGTAA
Source organism: Panthera uncia (assembly GCF_023721935.1). Lineage (NCBI taxonomy): Eukaryota > Metazoa > Chordata > Mammalia > Carnivora > Felidae > Panthera > Panthera uncia. Next base: position 77,412,122 of record NW_026057580.1, on the reverse strand, counting down.
AGCTAAAATTCTTAAGTTTATCTTACCATAAATTATTGTATAGCACTTCTTTGAGTTAGACAGTTACTATCTAAATTATCCATATGATTACTATTTTTAGGTAAGGGAAGTAAAACAGAGAAGTTAAATAACTTGTCCAACATTGCGTAAACTAGATATGGTAGGTCCAGGATTAGAACCAAAGTAGCATTCATCAAAGAATCAAACTAGAAATTAATTGGTTCAAAGACAGTTTTTTAAAAAACGTTTATTTATTTATTTTGAAAGAGAGAGAGAGAGTACACAAGGTGAAGTAGGGCAGAGAAAGAGGGAGAGAAAATACCAAGCAGGCTCTGCACTGTCAGCACAAAGCCTGATGTGGGGCTCGACCCTACAAACCATGACATCATGACCTGAGCTTTGTAGAATCTTGAGGGAATTACACTGAGTGAAAAGAGACTATGCTAAAGGTTACATATTGTATTCTGTAATTCATATAACATTTTTTAAAGTTGATTTATTTATTTAAGTAATTTCTACACCCAACATGGGGTTCAAACTCATGACCCTGAGATCACAAGTCACATGATCTTCCAACTGAGCAAGCCAGGTACCCCTCATTCATGTAACATTTTAAAATGGAGAGCAGATTGATAGTTACCAGAGCCAGGGTTATAGGAGGGAAGAGAGGTGGGAAGGATGTTGCCATAATTATAAAAGGTCAACAAGAGGGATCCCTATAGTGATGGAGCTATTGAGATTCTTGACTGTATTAGTGAATACAAAAACCTGTACATGTAATGAAGGTGTATAGAATTAAAATACACACACACACACACACACACACACACACACACATATATATGATGAATGATGAAGTACAAGTAAAAGTGGGAAAATCTGAATATAATCAGCAGATTTGATCAATGTTGATCTCCTAGTTGTGGTGGTGTTTATACCATAGTTTTGCAAAATGTTGTCTTGGGGAGAAAGTAGATAAAGTATACAAAGGGCCTCTCTGTATCTATGTATCAATCTACAATCATTTCAATAAACATTTCAGTTTTAAATAAGAATGAAATATTCTGCAACATGGATGAACCTTAAATACTTTATGCTAAGTGGAAGAAGTCACTAACAAAAAGAGGTAGTAGATGTATATTTGCCTAATGCTAAGTGAGGGGAAGAGGGAAAGTGATTGCTGATGGTAGTGGCTCTTTTTTATAGGATGATTAAAAATGGTCTAAGGCTAGATTGTGGTAAATATACGAAAAGCAGCTGAATTGTACATTTTAAATAGGTGAGTTTTGTGATATATTATGTATCTGAATAAACCTCTTTTCTTTTAAAAAGAACCAGAGAAAATTATGGCATTTAATTTGTATCAACATTTTTTTCTTCTCCCTAATTTGTAGAAGTTTTCCAAATGTAGCTGAAATTTTTCCCTCCATTTTTAACTGACTTTTCATATTTAAGCATGGGTTTGAACAATCTTTGACTTTCCTAAGTGAGCAGACTGAACTAAATAATCCTCTTGGAGTTAATTATAAAGCTAGCTCCTCAATGTATGAGAAACTGAAACATATTAACACAATTTAATTCACACCTCTACAACTGGTCCATATTTTCACTAGTCTCTGGTAGAGGGAATGTTAAGGCTATATTGTTTATTTCTGTCAACTTTCTTTTCAGGTAGATTCTTACTGATTTGCTCTTTTGTCATTCTGACCCTATTTGTTTCATAGCTCCAGACATTTCTAAACATTTTTATTCTGTTATGATCTTCTCCCTCGTTTTCCAAAATAAAAGTGTTTTCTTATTTATTAGACATCCAAATGGAAATACTGATAGGACTTCAATATGAAGTCTCATCTTGATTTGAGAGTTCTTATGGTGTCAGTGGTATTTAGATGTCCAAAGACTTTTCTCTGGTATACTCCATCTGTTAAAAGGTCTGGAAGAATGGTGGAAACATTCAAAGAAGACTGAGCAGTCTCCAGTGTGTTAAAGGAAAAACAAACATTATTTGTTGTCTTTGAATTAAATTGAAGTGTTTTCTTTAGAAGGAAGGTGATAATTGTGTCAAATGCTGATTATAAGTAGTGTAAAATGAGGATTAGTATACAAATGACCTTGATGTGGGGATTATGGTTGAGAATGTGATCTCTACTAGTATGGGTTACTGCTATTGCCCTAATTCCTGCTAAGGCACTTGTAATTTTCCTCACTATCAATTATTTTACACCATCAGTACAAATGTTAACACAGTGCAAAGGCAAACATGAAATAATGCCTAGTATGCTTTTGAAAACAATTTTGATCTCACAACCACCTGAAAGGGTATAAACAATTCTGAGTGTATAGACAATTCTGAGACAATTCTATAAATCACAATTTAGAAACCACTCTTTAAAAAATATGGGAATCTATTTAAATAGATAAATATAAATATTTTCAAAAAGCAAATAACTGTTGACTTTTGTGCAGATAGATTGTTTTTTATGCCAGTAAAAATGAACTATAGTACATTTCTACTCCTAAATTAAATTATAAGGACTAGTTTATTTTTTCAAGAAAAAATGTATAATTCTTTTTCAGGAGGTCATATTAATATGAGAAACAGTATCTTAGCATTCACATTTCATGTGCTTTTCAATCCATAGGAACAGAATATTTTTATATCATTCTCCCATTTTTTTTTAATTATTGAGGGTTTATTTTATTATAAATAAAATAATGTGTAGTAATAATTTACTATTTAAAATTTACCCACTAAATTTTTTAAAACAGTATTATGAAACATTCTTGAAGATTTTGGGCAATGACAAGTTGTTATAATTTAAATATAAGCTCAATGTTTCAGCTTTTCAGTATTTATTGTTATTGATAAGAAATTTAAAATTAATTTCAGTTATTAAACCTAACTTTAATTTTGCTTTACATTGGATGACAGACATTTAATTAGCATTTACATAATAATGAATATCGTAAAGTCTTAATCACCTTAGACTCTAGTTACAGATAATCCATGCATAGATAAATCTAATAGGTCTATGTGCGTTTAAGATAATTCTAATAAACTGAATAATAATATGCTTGAAATGTTGGTGAGAATAATTTGTTTTGTTGCTGTGCTCTCAAACTGATTATTTCAAATAGAGGTAGCTACTCTTTAGAAGCACAATGAAGCAATCTCCAGCTAGAAAAAGAGCTGTCGCTTATTGGGTTCATGAAGTAGAGAGCCAAAGGATGCTGTCAGGTGGGGATGAAAGTCATAAAGTGTATGAATTAAAAAGAACAGATTCATTTATCTTTGTCTTCTACACCTGGACAGAATGCTAAGAGCCATCTGTCAAAACTGCATTCAATGCAATAAAGGGCATTTTGTTTATTTGTGAATAAATTAAATGGACCTGGATGGGATTTTAATGGAAATATGTAAAGTTGAGATTTCAAACAATCAAGCTTGGCATTTCCTTCAACAGGCTTTTGATGGGCCTCTTTAGAGGGCAATTCTCAAGGAGAATTACCCTTTCCTCTTTTTCTTCTGGCAATATGGCTAATAAAAATATTTTTTCTTTTTAATATTTGATACATTTGGATCGTAGAAAATTAGAAAAAGAATTCCAAACAGTCTCAACCAGGAAACTTTGCTTTGGGATGGATAAATAAATGAAGTGAAAAATATGACTTTACTTAGAATGCTAAGTGGATTTTCACCAAAATTGATGAAAATAATGTATCTTTTATGGACTGACACATTGTTTAAGTAAATAACTCATTCACAGAATAATATTACTATATGAATTTTTCACTCTTTTCTTTTTATTTTTCCTTTTAAAGAATAAGGTACCAAATTGGAATGGGGGAAGAATCACATTTTTTCAATCTTTTTCATCTCTCTCCTTATTTTTAAAATTTGTTTTGATTAAGAATGAATAGAGGTATGTAGAATGACAAACATTAAAATAAATAACAGAAAAACCTATGTAAAACTGATATACAATTTGTAAATATTGTTTGTTTTGGGAAATGGAAATAGAATATCTTAAAAGTTAAAGCTCATTAAAATCGTGTTTGTAAAGCTGATGTTAAAAGTGTCCAGTTTTCATGTAAGCAGTTGTGACAACTTTCTAACAAAGATGAAAATATTTCACAGAAATAAAATGTTTTGGTTAAATATTTAAGATACAACAATTTTTTTGCAATTATATACATTTAGACTCCTCAAAAGAGCAGGTTGCATAATAATGTAATTTGTATTAAAGAAAACCACACAAAATAGAGAAGTTCAATGTTCAGAATAGTACTTACTCTGGGATGACTTTTTAAAAAAAATTTCAAATGTTTATTTATTTTTAAGAGAGAGAGAAAGACAGAGTACAAGCAGGGGAGGGGCAGAGAGAGAAGGAAACACAGAATGCAGAGCAAGCTCCAGACTCTGAGCTGTCAGCACAGAGCCCAAGGTGGGACTTGAACTCACAGACTACAAGATCATGATCTGAGCTGAAGTCAGACGCTTAACCAACTGAGCCACCCAGGTACACCCAAGGACCTCAGTTTTAACGTGCCAAAATTAGGGGTGCCTGGGTGGCTCAGTGGGTTGAGCATCCAGCCCTTGATTTCAGCTCAAGTCATGGTCTCATGATTGGTGGGCTGTATCCTGACAGTGCAGAGGCTTCTTGAGATTCTTTCTCTCCCTCTCTCTCTGACCCTCCTCCACTCTCGTGTGCATACTCTCTCTCTCTCTCAAAATAAATAAACATTAAAAAAAAATAAAGTGCCAAAATTAAAATATGCCTTACCATGTACAAAGCTCCTTGGCAAATAGATATTTTGGTGCAAGTCATTTAAGGAAAAATCTGCCCCACCGTTAGCTGATGACTAAACTAATGAAGCAGAGACTTCAGTGGCTATTCAGTATAAGGAATACAGATTATGCAATTAGCTCAGAAAACACAATTTTTTTAATAAAAAAATATGAAGCATGTAAAGAAAGAGGGAAATATGGCCCATGCATGGGGGAAGATGCAGTCAGTGGGATCTATTCTTCAGGAGCCTGATTTTAGACCTAGTAGACAAAGACTTTGTATCAGCAATTATAAATACAGTTTAAAAAAAAATTAAAGGAAATCATGTTTAGAATATTAAAGGAAATATGAAAATGTTGTCTCACCAAATAGGAGGAATTAAGAGATGATGATAATAATAATGAATGGAAATTCTGTGATTGAAAAATAAAATTTTTGGAATGAAAATTTCTCTACAGGGACTCAACAGATATGAATCAGTTTGGGGGCACCTAGGTGGTTCAGTTCATTAAGCATTCAACTCTTGGTTTTGGCTCAGGTCATGATCTGATGGTTCATGGATTTGAGACCCACGTTGGGTTCTGCACTGACAGTGCAGAGCCTGCTTTGGATTATCTCTCTCCCTCTCTGCCCCTTCCTTGCTTATGCTCTCTCTTTCTCTCTAAAAATAAATGAATAAATAAACTTAAAAAAATCATCAATCAGCTTGAAGATAGTTCAATTGAAAATAACCAGTCTAATGAACAGGAAGAAAAAATAATGAAGAAAAATAAAGCTTCACTGACCTGTGAGATATCATCATTTATACCAACATATGCTTAATAGTAATCTCATAAGGAGAAGAGAGGGGGAAAAAGGCAAAAAAAAATCTCCTTGAATAAATAAGTGGCAAAAATTTTCCAGATTATATTAAAACAAAACAAAACAAAAACCAAGTAATATTAATTTACATATCCCAGCAACCCAACATAAACCAAGTAGGACCAAATTCAGGAAAACCACACCTAGATACATTTCAATCAAACTGTTTAAAGACAAAGAGAAAATTTTGACAGCAGCAAGAGCAAAGTGTCTTAGCATATAAGAGAATCTCAATAAAATAAACTTCTTATCACAGGCCATGGAGGTCAGAAGGTTTTGGCATAACATATCCAAAGGACTGAAGAAAAAACATAGTCAACTAAGAATTCTATATTCAGCAAAACTATCCTACAAAGAAGAAAACATTAAGACATTCCTAAACAAAAGCTAAAGGAATTTGTCACTAATTGTTCTGCCCTATAGGAAAACCTAAAGGGAATCTTTAGATTAAAATGAAAGGATAGTACACAGTAATTTGAATCCACACAAGGAAATAAAAAGCACTGGTAAAGATAATTGTGTAGGTAAATACAGGAGACACAATGTTTGTATTTTGTTTCTAGCCTTTTTTTTCTCTTATCTGATTTAAAAGACAACTGCATAATCAATTATTATAAAACCATATTGATGAGCTTCTAATGTATAAAAATGTAATTTGTTTGACAGCAATAGCACTAAGGTGGGGAAAAGAAATGAAAGTATAGTGAAGCAAAGTTTTTGTTTACTGTTAAAACTAAGTTGATATTAATCTGAACTATTTTTAGTTAAGATAAAAATTGTAATACCTAGGGAAACTCCTATAAAAATAACAAAAAAATATGGTAAAAGAAACAAGGAAATTAAAATTCTACACAAGAAGATATCTATTTAACAAAAAAAGATAACTAATAAATTAGTAGAGGAAAAAAGGCATAAGATATATAGAAAACAAAAAGCAAAGGGGCAGAAATAAGTCTGATCTTTTCGGGGATTACATTAGGTATACATTGATAAGATACTACAATCATAGACAGAAATTAGAAGAATGGAGAAAGGAAAAACCCATGATTCAATTATATGCTGTCTATAAAACACACATTTCAGATTCAATAACACATATATGTAGAGTAAAAGGATAGAAACTGATATTTTATAGGAACAATAACCAAAAAAAGAGTTAGAATGACTACACTAACATCAGACAAAAAATATATTAAGACAAAAAATTCTTACTAGAGGCAAAATGTATATTTTATAATGCTAAAAGTCAATCCATTGTAAAGAAAACAGTTAACAACATATGTCCCTAAGAACAAAGCCTCAAAATAAATGAAACCAAAAACTGGCAGAACTGAAGAGAGACATAGACAACTCAACAATAATATTTGGGAACACTGATACCTCACTTTCAACAGTTAATGAAATAATTAGGCAGAGGATCAATAAGGAAATAGAAGACATCAACACTATAAATCCACTAGATCAAACAGACATCTCTAGTATAGACCACCGATAGCAGAATATATCTTCTTCTCAAGTACACATGGAACATTCTACATCATATACCATTGATATGCCCTAAAATGAAATTGAAGTCATGAAAATTATTTTTCTTATAGTCAGTGAATCAAATCAATTTAAAATCAGTTAAAAACTCCATCCTTTTAAAAAATTGCCTAGAAAGTTCATGATATAAAAATTTTAATAAGTTTTTTCAATTTTGAACTTAATATAGACATAGAATATTTTTAAAAACAATAAAAATTCAATTTTTTAATATTTATTTTTGAGAGAGAGAGAGAGGAGGGAGTGGGAGAGGAAGAGAGAGAGAGGGAGACAGAGAATCCCAAGCAGTCTCTGCACTTTCAGTGCAAGGCCTGATGTGGGGCTTAAGCTCACGAACCTTGAGATTATGACCTGAGCTAAAATCAAGAGTCAAACACTTAACTGACTGAGCCACCTAGGTGCCCCTTAATTCCATTTTTAAAACTTCCAATGATTATGTGATTTTTTAATATTTTAATCCAATCAGAACTACATATTTTACAAGCAATTATTATTAATGGTGAGAATAAGGATGTGGAGAAACTATATAAGAAGTATTGAAAATTGGTGTATATAGATTACAAAATGTGAAAATGTGAGGGAATTAAGAATAGTGATGATGGAGAAGAATGATTGGAATGAAATTAACTAACTGAATAATTTTAGAATCTACCAATTAGATATAATCAGAACAAAGGACAAACGCAGAAAAGCAAAACATATATAATAGATGTTAACAATTGTGAGCACAGCAAAACATGAGACTGTTCTCAGAAGCTTTATCTCTCTCATTCCATCTTATACAAAAATGCCTTTCGGAATTAGAGAAAGGCAATTTCTGAAAAGCAAAAATGCTAACACTTATTGACCATTGTTATATGTCACCTTCTGTTGTAAATATTCCATACATATCAATAATTGATTTAAGCCTCATTCTAACAAGTGAAAGTAGCTTTATAGATTTGAATACTGTAGTTCAGAGAGATTAATAAACTTGCCCAATATCATACAGTTAAAACTTTGTAAAACCAGGATGTCAACATAGTCTGACTCCAGAACTCAGGTGCTTATTTAACACTGGTTTTTGGACTATTCTTATAGCTTTTAAACTGCATTTAGGCATGGGAAACTCAAGAATTGATCATCGGATTTACTGTTTTCCCTTGGAAAAAGTGAATCGCTTAATTCTACCAACTTTGAAAGGGTAAAAATATAATTAAAATTGATTATCATTTTATAAATAATGCTAATATATTTTGCAACACCTTATTTTGATACAATGGCCCTAATAACAGTCTGAAAAACACTAGTTCAATTACCAAGCACATTATTATATTTCCCTCACTGTATTTTCTGCCCAGTTTATTTTTTTGAATTGATAAATTATTAGTCTCTCATCTGATCTTTGTGATAGTAGAATGAAATTGTTAAAGTGCCTTTGAACTCAATCTATAATAATTATTAAATTTTTTTCAAGTGAACTTAACTAGGAAGGATACTGTTTACTAAACTGCTGCATTTACTTCTGTGATCCTGTATTTCACTGTCTATTAACGTGGCAAGTCTTAGTTTTTAGTCCTTTGGAGGAATCAACTGCTTCAAAACTAACCCATAAGTTGTTTATTAGCAAAAATCAAGATTAAATTTTAGACATAAAACACATAGGTTTACATAGAGAAAAAATTCCAAACTCTTAGGTGAATTAGAATATATTAATAAATCAGATTAAAACTATCAGGAAGTATGATCATTTAGAAATAAGTTTTAAATTGGTTAAACATATCAACCATCTCAGAAATATTTTCTTAAGTTTGATTCCACACTTCCATACCATACCTGGTGCTCATCATAACAAGTGCACTCCTAAAAAAGAATAAAAAGAACAAACAAACAAAAACAAGTGTACTCCTTAATCCCCATCACCTATTTAACCCCCCATCTTCCTTCTAAAAACCATCAGTTTGTTCTCTATTCTCTTTTTTTAATGTTTGTTTATTTATTTTGAGAGAGAGACAGCGTGAGCAGGGGAAGGGCAGAGAGAGGGAGACAGAGAATCAGGCTCGAACCAACAAACCATGAGATCATGACCTGAGCTGAAATTGAGTCAGACACTCAACTAACTGAGCCACCTAGGCTCCCCTGTTCTCTATTCTTAAGAGTCTGTTTCTTGGTTTGCCTCTGTCTCTTTTTTTTTCCCTATGCTCATTTGTTTTGTTTCTTAAATTCCACATATGAGTGAAGACATATGGTATTAGTCTTTCTCTGATTGACCTATTTCACTTAGCATAATACTACTCTGACTCCATCCACATCATTGCAAATGGCAAGGTTTCATTCTTTTTTATGACTAATATTCCATCGTGTATATGTACCATCTTGTCTTTACCCATTCATCAATTGACAAACACTTGGGCTGTTCCCATAATTTGGTTATTGTAGATAATGATGCTATAAACATAGGGTGCATATATCCCTTTGACTTAGTAGTTTCAATGTATAGTTGTCTTAAAGAACTAAAAACAGCTAATAGATTTTCTTGGAGACTCAGGTTTAAATAAAACTGTATTTCCATTCTAAGATAAGCTTTGCTTATTTTTTTACTATTGGGATATTTTTGTTTGCCCACAGTTATGTCCAAATAACCATCACAATGTTGATACAGATACTGGTACAGATATTAATAAATTATCATTTGATTTCAGATTCTATACTCAGAAGAATAATTAATCATCCCTGCTATCAATGTTGCCTGTACTATCAATGTGAAGGTATTTCAACTGAAAAAGAAGCAATGCAGCTAACTCTATTTTTACCCAGTTAACATTAAATTTCTGCTATGGAAATTATTTTTTAGTCATACAGCTTTAAAATTAGAATGAATTAAGAGTTTTAAAGTTAGAATTGGAAAAATACTATTAAAATACTTTTAGAATTATAATCAATTTGTATGTTGTGAGAAGCCTAAATTCTGTGTTGAAAAAAGTTTAAGTGCTTCTCTAATTGCTCACCTCTTTAGTAGCAATGATGTACTCTGTTATTAAACCAAAATGCTTTCTCTTATTCTTCTTATTTTTCCTTAAAGAATGTAAGCTACTCTTAATCTCTAAATATCCTTTTGTCTCCCTGGTGGTTTTTTTTTAAATGTGGCTTTGATAGTTAGTTACAGTCTTTCTGCCCCTGATATAGTTCACATGTTTTCAGATCACTAAAAGGAACAAGCAGCTAGGACTTCACCAACCTTTTATCTATAAATGTTCCAGAAGATCAGAATTTTATTTAAAAATTTTATTATTGTTTAATTATAATCTTCTAGAGAGGATGTGGGAGGAAAGCTGTTCCTACCCTTTTTCATACTGGAGGCTTCATAAGACCTATTAAAGAAATGAGCTAATTCTAACAAAGAATTTTGCATGACCACCCAGGTCCAGGCGATTTAGCTCTACACACATCTGGTGATATAGAAAAGCAAGATGCTGCAGAGAAATGGCCTTGAATTGGTTTCCCTTATTGTCAGAGAACTAGAAGATGAGTGGGAGTGGAAGTTCAGAAGATAGCCTACAAAAATAGTTGTAGATTTTGAGAGTTAGGCATGTCAGATGAGAATACAAAAATTCCAAATATATGGGGGGAGATGCTGAGGAAAGGAAATATATTTTTAATCTTTAGAAAAAGAGGTTACAAGAAATTCTTTATGATCTGCCCAAGAGTCTATTATTTCTCCTTATGAGAAAAGTGTTAAGACTTCAGTATGCAAATTACAAATTTACTTAAAATAACATTTCCTGACATGTTTAAGCTAAATGAGAATAAATTAGTAAAACTTATTATAAAATTCTTCCTTTGAAAATTTTTAATAAAAGTCCTATCTCCTGGAAAAGACAGTGTGAATGTACCTGAAGGCAAGAGGATGAACTAAATTACTTATCACTCTAGGAAAAACAAACAAACAAACAAACAAACAGTAAGTACAGTAAAACCTTGGTTTGGGAGCATAATTCGTTCTTGAAACATGCTAGTAATCCAAAGCATTTGTATAGCAAAGCGAATTTCCCCATAAGAAATAATGGAAACTCAGATGATTCATTCCACAACCTAAAATATTCATATAAAAATGATTAACATACTGGAATATAATACAGAATAATTTTTTAAAAAGACAAAATATAAAGAAAAAGAAATTAACCTGTACTTACCTTAGAAAACCTTCATGGCTGGTCTGAGGGAGACAAGAGAGAGGAGGGTTATTGTGTAGGACTACTTTCACCATCACTGATGGAATCACCGCTATCTATTGGCTCAATGGAATCTTTTTCTTTTCATGCAACTTTAACAAGGAACCTATCCAATGGCACTTGCTTTTGCCTCCTTTTGAGGATTTCTCGAAAATATGACATTACATTGTCGTTAAGTAGATTCATCACTTGCACTGCTACAGCCTTATTTAGGTGGTGGTTTTCTACAAAATTTTACCCTGTTTCTGACATTTTATGCATCTCCCTAATCCCATTTGAAGTGAGGGACTAGTCCACCTTTATCTCCTCCGCAGAGGAGGAGATCTCCATAACCTCTTGCTGTTGCTCACGATGCAACAGTTGGATGCAACAGTTGGACGCCATTTGTGGGCACCTTCCAATGTTCTGAAAAATCACTGATTTCTGCCAAACACCACGGTCTGAGGCCAAGCATCTGAGCACGGGAGACAATCACCCACAATCCTGCAGCAGGAGAAAGAGAGAGAGAGAGAGAGAACCACTGACTTGGTTGTAATCATGTGACATTTGCTGTCATGTACTACTTATATTGCAAAACATCTCTTGTTTATCAAGTTAAAATTTATTATAAATGTTTGCTCGTCTTGTGGAACACTCACAGAACAAATCCCTCGCAATCCAAGGTTTTATTGTAATGCTATATAAGCAGAACTGTAAAAGGTTTAGACTAGGAATTTCAAATTTCTTAAATTTAAAATATACCAGGCATAATTACCATTCCTGACATGCTAAGCCTTTATTCCAAGTCTCATTTGAAAAAACCAAACTACTATGGTTATTTTCATGCAGGCTGAGGTGTAATTATATATATTTTGCTTCTATTAATCTATCAAATGTCAAAAAATGGGGTTATATAATATGGAAAATAAGAAGAAGAAATAGATATTCCTATTGTACCCTATTGTCATCAGATGGAAAACTGATGAGAAGTGAGATGTGCTTATAACTTTTTCACTTTCTGATTTATTTTCAAGGTCTCTGTATCATAAATTATCTGCTTTATGTCTTTTGGAAATTAGGGATTGGAAATAATTTTTATTGTACTACCTCCCCATTTCCATTCCCCTAATAAGAGGACCGTTTCATTTAATCTTTGGGTTTACAAAAATTAGAGCCCCCCACCTACACCCAGTGGGTTGGGGTTTTCCAAGGAATTAAACACATGTGTTCCAGCAACTTCTCTCTACCTTATGGTTGTAAAATAGAACAGAAAAGTTGAAGCATAATATTTCTTTCTTTGTATTATAGGGAAGGAAAAATTCTTCCTCTATGCTTCAAGTTCTTCCAGCTGGACAAAGAATTAAATTTACATGAGACAGATAAATACGATTAAAAAGCCCACAAAACTTATTACATGTACACAGAAGCCCAATAATGAAATTGAGATTTAAAGAAATGACCAAGGCAGAATGTTTTCATACTTTTTAGACAAAAAGACAATAAATTTGTGAGAATTGACGGATAAAGAAAACAGATGTTTGGAAACTTTAATTAGTGAGGAATTCTAAGTGGAATTTGGGCTGAGGCAGTGATTAGAGAAAAGTAACTGTTTTGCTTCTGTCGTTCTTTCAACTTTAAAGTTGCTATCTTTAGTGATAAGGACGACTTTTTACTTCTTAGTACAAGGAGAGTAGGTTTCATATGGGATATTTATTTCCTGATTTCAGGAGGACCTAAGAGGGTCTGAGGGTCCTTGCACTGGCTGTTTCTTAAGGAACTTGTGTTTAACATAATCGAAATGCCAAAGTAGCACCTTTTGGGGAGACTGCTTTTGGCTCCTATAGAATACTTTCTCTTCTGAAGAATAACCAAGTTCAGGACTAATGTGGTTGTCCTAGAAGGCGTGGACAGATCAGTTTAGGCCGATGTCACTCTAAGTAACAGGCCTGTGCTTTCCCATTTGTCCCGTTTCCTCACCTTTATTATCCATTTGTACTTATGTTCCAGTGTAGGTTTTTATTTGTATTAATCTTTTTAAAAATTTATATATTTTTGTTCTTCCTTTTGCTATAAAAGTGAGTCAGATTAACAAATACCCATTTTCATATAGGTGAAATAGAGCTGACCTTTTTCTTACAGATCATTTCTCTGATTTAGCTTAGGCAGAACACTAGGCAAGGTTTATCCCAGCTCACTTGAGTTCCTGAGTTATTGAGATTCAAAATTAAAGGCCAGCCATAAATGAAATATGATTTTGCCTGTCATTATCTTCTGCATTTATTTCTGTTAGGAACCCTATGCTGAGGGTTATTTGTTTTATTTGAGGCTGCATTTATAGTGCATGTAGCCTGGGCACCAGATTTGATAAGTAGAGGAACCTGTTGAGTGGTGGGGGAAATACAGCATTCCGTCCTTTTCATTTCATAACCAAGTCCAACTTGAGAATATAAACAGACATTTTAGGTAATGTTCAATCTTTCTGGAAGATAATTTCTCAACTCCTCTCATATTTTATTTTCTCTCTGGCTCCTCTCAGGGAGCATTGTGAACATCTGATCTCATAATGGCAAAATAAATGAATCATCATTACCTCAAGGTGTTCTCTGAATCCTCTGACCAAATTACAAAATGGCTGGTTTGATAAGTTTGGGCTGTGGCTAGCCTGGTCCCTTTCCTGGGCATCATGATGTTGTCTGCTGCTGGCATTTGTGGTCAGAGTTGTAGTCTTTCTCAGCTGGATCAGAGCTTAGAAATGAAAACCTTCTCAGTTAGTTTCCTTAGCCTGTATCTAGCTTCACAATTAGATGCTGTGCACACAGTGCTTATTATAAGGTCATTTCTCTCTGCCTGGACAGGCTTCCTAGTAAGTCTACCAGCTCCTAACTCAGCATCAGTGCTGTATAGGGAACTGTCTGGAGTGCAACATCATCCGGCCTGACCACATTTCTCTGCCCTTTTTTAAAATAAAAACAATGTATTTACTTAGAAGTGTTCAGAATGTCAACAAAACAGCTGCAACTTTTTTTTTTTTTGCCATTACAGACTGGTATTCAGTTAACAGAGCAACAATTATTTTGTATAAACTGTACCAGAGACAACTGAAGATGAAAAAACTACCATCCCCATATATAACTAATTTGTGCTGTGAACCAGCAAGAACCTGCTTTAAATTTCCATGCCAATTTACACCCCCACATTGCACCAGGCAAGGTTAGTGGCTATTGAAAGTACCACCAACACAGGGCTATCTAAAGACACATTTAGGAGTGTATTAACTATACAAAAAAAGATGCCATACAGTTTAAAAACAAATATTACACAGCCTTACATTCAATCTTTTTCTTTAAAAGGAACTGTGTACAGGGGGGCTTAAATGCTTTATAGACAAGAAATAAAACTGCTAGAACTAACTTATTCATCATCAATCTCTTCATCTTCCTCCTCATACTCTTCATCTTCCCTGTCTTCCTCCTCTTCCTTCTTTTTCTTGCTTTTTTCAGCTTGACACTCCCTTTTTTGCTGCATCAGGCTTTCCTTTAGTCCAGTATGCAGCAATATCCTTTTCAGATTTTTCCTTCAGCTTAGCAGCCTTCTTTTAGTGGGACTGCTTGTCATCTGTGGCCGTATTATTCCATGTCTCTCCCAGTTTCTTTGCAACATTACCAATGGATAGGCTGGGATGTTCTTCTTTGATTTGGGAGCAATACTCAAAACAAAACAAGAAAAAGGCCAAAGGAGGACCCTTGGGTGCATTGGAATCCTGCAACTTCTTTTTTGTTTCCCCTTTAGCGGGGATATTAGCTTTCATTTCTCTTTCATAAAGCGCCTTGTCCACCTTTGCCATGTCTCCAAGTTTTCCTTTCTCTTTAGCAGACATGGTCTTCCACCTCTCTGAGCACTTACGAGAAAACTCTGAGAAGCTGACTGAAGCATCTGGGTGCTTCTTGCGCTCCTCTCGGGAAGCTAGCACAAAGAATGAATACGATGACATTTTGCCTCTCGGTTTCTTAGGATCCCCTTTGCCCAGGTTTAATTATTTTCCTCAGTGAGGCACAGAGTCGCCCAGTGCCTTTCTGGCTCTCTCGCCCCAGCACTGTCTCTATGGAGGTCTGCCTTCTTTTTTTTTTTTTTTTTAATTTTTTAAAAAAGTTTTTATTTATTTTTGAGACAGAGAAAGGTCATGAGCAGGGGAGGGGCAGAGAGAGAGGGAGACACAGAATCTGAAGCAGGCTCCAGGTTCTGAGCTGTCAGCACAGAGCCCAATGGGGGGCTCAAATTCACAGACTGTGAGATCATGACCTGAGCTGAAGTCGGACACTTAACTGACTGAGCCACCAGGCACCCCTGGAGCCCTGCCTTCTTAACTGTTCTACCAAAGCATCATGTGTCCCACCAAACACAACCTCAGAGAGGAGCAAATGTTGAGGCAACAATAACAGCAACACTGAACAATTATCTCAAAGAAAAATCATTATGTAAAGGGACTGTGAGAATCAGCAGCTGGGACTAAGCAGCTCATCAGCAGCCAGTAGGGTCTCTTTTTGAAGGTAAGTAAATTATACGAAGAAATCAATTTCTTCTCCATATCTGACTTGCTGAGAGAGTAAATTTGTGACTCCCGACACAATTTATAAATTGTTATTTACTTCTCTAAAACTTCAAAATGGCCCTGTTTGTGTATGCATATATGAGAGCTATTTTTTTGGTCTAAGTGTCAGACTCCAAGAGGAATTACGAACATTAGTTTTTAAAAATGGAGACAAGGACAGACAATACTATTAGCTTTTGGTTAATTCTATTACAAAACTTATAGAAAAGTGATACCAGATTAGAGCTGCTACAAAAAAGAAGATTTTGATAGCATCAGAGTGAATTTCATGTTCAATGACATTTAACATGGAAAATTGTCCCCTGGAGTGGACCAGCTGTTTACTCTCAATGATATCATATTGAAAAGAATAATTCAACATGTAGATATATGTCACCATGGGTAAGAATTGGTTTATAGCTCTCCCAAAGCTCATAGCAACAATTTACAAGGTAAACTCCTTCCAACTTCCTTCCTTCCAATATGTAAAATCATATTTATTGAAACAAATAAATTTCCAATCATGAATATTTGAATGAGATAATATAGATTAACTTGCTTAAAAAATAATTTCCCTTAGAAAAACAAACCCAAGAATAATTCCACATGATGTAATGCATTTGCAGATTAATCTTGTCCTCAAATAGATGACTATAAAACATAGAAACCTGTCTCACTATGGAGTCTCTGTGGAGATTCTTGAAGTTCCAAGTGCCCAGTTGCTCGATAAATGCTAATTGGCAGAGATGATAATGATATGTTAACTCATTTCCGAAAGGGTCTTCTTATTCTCTGTTGGTTTCCACATCCATCTACTTTAAATATTGAAAGAAAAGAAGAAAATAAGTACTCATAAGAAGTATAAAATTTTCCACAATTTGTGAAATCAAGAAATCTCTCATTATACATTTTGATTGCACAAACACATACACACATGCCCAGACACCATTCAGTGCTGCTAATTAGTTGATAATTATTAACTTTGGAAGACTCTCCTTTCTTTGAATTATAACAGACACTTCAGAGCTTACTTGGCTGAACAGAAAAACTAGTAAGGGGCCGGATCTTCTCTTTATTACCTTTGTCATGATTATTCCTTCTCTTGTACAAAGTAGCCATTTAGAGCTGGTCTTATCTGGTCCATGGGATACTATTTCTTTGGATGGCAATTGTAATATAAAGGAAGTCTCATGAACCTTATTGACACTATTAGAGACTGATACTTCATCTCCAGCCACATTCACTTTATTTTCAGAGTTATTGCCTCTCTGGTTTATGTTTACAGGATATTCTCCTTGTCTTCCCTTTGTCCCTTCAGAGTAGCCAAAGCATGGCAAAGTGTCCCTGTGTTAGGTGGCAGTATGAGAACGAGGAAGGCAGGGGCATGTTTATGCCTTCTTCCTGCTTTATATCCATAATGGGGTGGGCATCTTTTCCTTTTAATCTGATCTCTTCTGTGTTTTGGTTATCTGGGTAAAAGGAAAAACAGGTATTGTGTTTGTTTAATCATTTACATAACCTTTCTTCTCATTTCGCTCAGGCTTCTCCCCCTGTACACACACAAACATGGAAGCAAGTCAAAAGGCTTTTTTGGCAAGTTAGGATTCTGGTATCCTTCTGCTTAGATAGATGATTCTTCTGCATGTGGGTTATGGGTTGTGGAAAGATTGTCACACATGGTTCCTGAAAACATCTACATGGCAAAATAGCTCCAGGTTTCTCGTAAATTGACACATATTCATATAAGTGTTTAGACTAAATACTTTAGAGAATCCTGGACAAGTGAAACCTAGATTCAGGCAAAATGAGTTACAGGCAAAATGAATTAGATATAGTTAGCTCTGATGCAAAACAGTATTTTAGAGGAAACAATTGACCAAATTCTGCATGTTGGAGCTTGATATTTCTCTCAACTTCCTCCAGATCTCAAACCCAAAGAAGAAAGTAGGAGGCAAAAAAGCGTTGCTCATCTCCTCAAGATAATACCACAGTAGCTCTAGCTCAAGTGGGAAAGGCTACGTGTGGATCACCAAAACATATTCTTAAACTTAAGTTTTTAGTATTTCAGATGTCAAGTGAAGGAACTCAAGTAGCTTGTAATATTGAACATATCTTTTCACGTGTTTGTTTTTGTGTATTTTTTCAATGAAATATCTGTGACTTTTTTGCATTTTGGATTGCTTATTTTTCTTCCTATTGAGTGTTGAAAGTTCTGTGTACATTTTAGATACTAATCCTTTGTGATTTGCAAATGTTTTCTTCAGTTTGTCTTGTCTCTGAAGCTCTTAAAACGGTCTATCATAGAGCAAAAGATTTGTTTTATTTTCCTTTTATGGATTATGCTTTTTGGTGTCAAATCTAAGAACTTTTGGCCTAGACTGGAAGCCGGAATATTTTCTCTTAATTTTCTTCTAAAAGATTTATAGTTTTATGTTGAAGTTCATGATTTATTTTGAGTTACTTTTTGTATGAGGTGGGGGATCCATCAACCTTTGTGGAAAGGTGACATTGAATTGTTTTTTTGCATTTTTGTCAAAGTCAGGCAGGTTTATATAGATCCATTACCAAACTCTCTATTCTGTTCCAGTAATCTATGTATCAAAACCTCTACAATTTGCATGGTCTGAATACTGAAACTGTATAATAAACCTGGAAATCAGATAGACTGATTTCCTTCCAGCTTATTCTTTTTTCTGTCAACATTATTTTAGTCATTCTGAGATCTATACATTTCCATATAAATTTTGGAATAATCTTGTCTATATTTACAAAAAAATTTTGCTGAGAGTATGATAGGAATTGATTAAGTCTGTATATCAGTTTGTTGAGACTTGACATCTTTACTCTGTCAAGTCTTCAAATTCATAATCACAAAATGTTTTCTCATTTACTTAGATCTTAAACACTTTATCATCATTTTGTAGATTCTGGCAAGCAAATATTTCACATGTATTGTTAAATTTATATCTATATATTCCATTATTTTTGAGCTAGTATGTATGGTATTTTATTTTTAATTTGGTCATGTGTTCATTGCTAGTACATAGAAATACAATTTATTTTTGTATGTTCATCTTGTATCTTATAAACTTGGTGAACTCATTTGTTAATTCCATAAGTTTTTATTTTTATTTTTGTATATTTGTCAGAATGTTTATATAGACAACTTTGTCATATACAAACAGGGACAGTTTTATTTGTTCCTTTCCAATATACATATATTTTACTTTTTTTACTTGTGTCATTGCAGTGACTAGAAAGTCAGGACTGTTTTATGAGTTGTGAAGAGAATATTAAATCAAAACTCAAATGTAAGACATCATCTTCTTATTCAGTTTGTGATTGGCTTCCCATATATTTTATAAAACTAAGAATTTTGATAAAGATTTTTTTTTTCTGAAGACCATGCATAAACATATTTGAAAAAAGAACTCTTAATAATGTGAATTATCTAAAGATTGCTTCAATTTTCCTGCCAGGCACTCTATTAAGCATTATCATATATTTCAGTATTAACATTCTTTTTCTTTGAGAACCTCTCATTTATGGACCTGGCTTACAGGTCAAACATTATTCAGTTTTCCCTCTAAAATAAAAATTCTGTGATATTATGTGATAAAACTGTGTGGTAATTTTCTCATATCTTTGCTGAGTGTTGAAATATACATGAAACCTCTACAAATTTCTTTCATCATGGCCTTCATCACCCTCTCGCATGAAAGCCCAGAAATGTCCATTTACCTATTTGGCCCCAAATTCTAAAGCTTTGTTTCTAATTTGATGCATATTTGGATTGTGAAAAATGTCCTAGAAGCTGTCATGTGCCAAAAATGTGAGAGGAGCATGTATGTATTCATGTATTTACTCCTAAACAGTATAGTCTGTTCTCTAACCATTAATGTGCCCTTTGGTTGATTTTGCTTCACTTGGAGAAAGCAGATGTATTTCCTCAGGCAACAGCTTACTTTTTCTGCAGTTGTCCAGTATGGGGTAACAGTGCGGGCATGTCATATTTAGATACTTGCTCTAAAAGGTTAATGCTTCAGTAGCTAGTACTTTAGCACTATTTGCATATACTCACATAATTTTTTCAGGGCCATAACTTATTTATTTCACATTTCTAATAATGTAATTGTCGAAAAATAAGACTATACTATTTTGCCTATTTGGCAACTGAGGCAAAAATGAAAAAACAAATCCTATATGAAATAGCTATTTTTAAAAGTTACCAATTATATCATTTCAAAATCTTTAGGGTGTATTAATTTCACTTTATAGGTATAGAGGAAGGAAACATGGATGAAATGTACTTTCCAAGGACATAACTTCATGATTTCTTAATAGCAACTAGAATGCAGATACCTTTCCAGGGTTTTGAAATATCTTGAAGGCAAAGAAAAACAATGTAACTGTTGGGTAGACTTTAAAACTCCAAGTTTAGTGAAGGCACTATTGAACTAAACACTGATTGTGCTACATTTAAAATCACTTTCACATTCCCACTTAAATTTTGGGTAATCACAAATCGATCATGAAAAAATTTACCTTTAGCTAAGCAAAAATTATAAAACTGAAAAGAGTATAAAAGATTTTAGAGATCTAAAACACAGGATTAGCTATTACAGAATCAGCAGCTCAAAAACTCAAACATTTGCAAAAATGTCAGCAGGCAGATAAATGCTAAAAAGTAAAGGCAATATTTTGTAGTTCTTGAAAGAAGACTTGTTAGTCAATGAAGACAAGCTTAAGATTGATGTGCGGTAGTTTCGGTAGAGAGTAGATATAATATTAACCACCAAGATCATCATACATGTGCATAATAATCATCAGAACGGAAAAAGAAAAGTCAATAATCCCAAAAATTGAACTTGGAAGAAACAAAATAGTTCCTTTTTTTTTTTTTTAAGTTTTTTCATTTATTTATTTTGAGGGGGAGAGACAGAAAGAGAGACAGAGAGGGAATGGGGGAGGATCAGAAAGAGGAGAGAGAGAATCCCAAGCAGGCTTCGTAGTGACAGCACGGAGCCTGATGTAGGGCTCGAACCCAAGAACTGTGAGATCATGACCTGAGCCGAAACCAAGAGTTGGACACTTAACTGACTGAGCCACCCAGGTGTTTTGGAAACAAAATAGCTTTTAAAAATCTCTAAATAATATACTTACAGAAATTCAAGGTAATATTACCCATATAAAACATAAACAGCATGATATAAATAAAAAACATTCATGGAGAAAAAATAACCATTGAAAAATGTTCAAAATAAAGATAATGTTAATAATTACTTTATGTGTGAGATGTAAAAATAAGAAGATAGATAACCCACCAAGATGAATTTCCCCTAATTTTTGTTTCTTCAAAGTGCTAATGTAGATCAAAAGCCCTAAGAAACTATTGATTAAGGAAAAACTAAGTCACTCCAGACACAAAAACAGTGTCTCTCAAAATTTGTGGACTACTTATATTAGAAACAATGGAGATGTTTAATAAATGAGCACAATTTCCTGGACCCAGAAAACACCCACTAAATCATAATTTCTATAAGTATAGCTGGGACAGATGCATTTTAGTAAGGCTTGCTAGGCAACCTTAAGGTTACTACAGTGAGTACAATTTAAAACTGTTTAAAAGGCTCAAACATTTAAAGTAATTTTTAGATTAAAAAAATTTTTTGCACTTATTTTTCAGAGACAGAGACAGAGCAAAAGTGGGGGAGAGGCAGAGAGAGAAGGAGACACGAATCCGAAGCAGGCTCCAGGCTCTGAGCGGTCAGCACAGAGTCCGATGGGGAGCTTGAACTCATGAACTGGGAGATCATGACCTGAGCTGAAGTCGGACGCTTAACCAACTGAGCCACCCAGGTGCCCCCTTTTTCAGACATTTTTAACACTTCTTTTTAACCTTTTCTGAATTTGAGAAACACTTTCAAATACTAGACCCATATATCTTTCCACTGCAAAAGAAAGCTTCTTTATGCTCTGTATCTCCATATTACACTTAATCTCTATGAAAATGTTTTTCTTCATTTGGAAACCCTCCTTCATCAACAAATTCTAAAATTCAGAACTCTTATATAATTAGGAGTTAAAGTTATGCCTCATAGTGTGCTCATTAAATGTTTTGAACTGAAAGTGTAGAGGTTCACTGTCCAGCATAGCATTGACTAGCCATATGTGGTTACAGAAGTGTACCTACTCAGAATTTCTATGACTTATAAAAAAAAGTAAAATGTCTCACTATATTTTTATAATAATTAAATATTGAAATGAGTTACTTAAGAATGCAAACAATAAAACAACAAAAATCATTTTTAGGTGCTAGTTCTTCTAAGTATATTAGTGAATTTATCCCATTCGCTCTAGACTATTAGAATCTATTCCAAAAGACTATATGTTTTTGTTTCCTAATCAGAAAAACATTCTCATTAAGCATTAGGTCCCTTGAGTTTTAAGCAACAGATTGCCAGGAGGCACGTGTGATATGATTAGGATATAAGGAGCATCTGAAAGTTTACCTTTGCATTCACCCTTTCATGTCTCAAAAGTACAGAAAATCAAATGAGGAATCTCTTAAGGTTTTAATTAATTCCTATTTCTAAGCACAGAAACTGTGACAAATTTCCCTGCCTACTAGTTTTTTATTTTCATAACTAGGTAAATTTAGGAAGTATAAGGCCAGAATTCTCACATGAAATTATCATTACTTTAAAAACTATTTCAAATAAAAGAGGAAGGGAGACATAATTTGTTCAGGGGAAGAACATACTAAAAAAATATAGGTATGGTATTAATTTGTTTTATCACTACACATTTATTTGTACTTCATGCAAGCATAGATATTGATTTTTATTTTTCAATCAAATGTCAAATTTCATAAATGGTAGGTAGAAAACACAGACATATTTTTTCAATTTTAATGACATAATTACCACTAATTACTCTAAGTTCACCAGTTCCATTTCATTCATTTAACTATCATATAATTGCAATAGCAAACACTGTGAATCCATATTAAGTCTTACCATGTTTTAAAATCATGTATACATGAATATATATGATTTTTGAATGTTCAAGATTAAGACTGGTATTGAAAGGGGCGCCTGGGTGTCTCAGTCGGTTGAGCGTCCGACTTCGGCTCAGCGTCCGACTTTGGCTCATGTCATGATCTCACGGTGCGTGAGTTCGAGCCCCGCGTCCGGCTCTGTGCTGACAGCTCAGAGCCTGGAGCCTGTTTCAGATTCTGTGTCTCCCTCTCTCTGACCCTCCCCCGTTCATGCTCTGTCTCTCTCTCTCTGTCTCAAAAATAAATAAACGTTAAAAAAAATTAAAAAAAAAAAAAAGACTGGTATTGACATATTTCCACTATGGCATGAACTGTCATCATTTGTCAGAATAGGAAAGTGGGTCTAAAGATAGTCCTAATCTATTAATATTCAGGTACCAATACTGGATCTCATTTACAGTCATATATTTAATGGAAAGTAATATATCACAAGGTGACTGAATGAAATATACTTTTTCCATATAGACAGTACACCGTTATTCAACTCGATACTAGAAAATAATTGTCTTATACATTCTATCGTCTCTCTGTCTCTGTCTCTCTTTTTTGGGTGTTTGCTTATTCTTAAGCAAGAAGTGTGATGGACAATTATTTTTTCTTTACCTGTACTCTGCGTGATCATTCATCACTGCCCTGTTCCATGCTTTAGTATTTTTTGGAAGAAAGGTTATTTTAACCATAAACAAAAGCGCTATGGGAAAAAATTTAAAGTGTTACTGTTAAAACTAGACCACAATCCAGAGACAGTATGGTTGAAGAAATGCAGATGATGTATGTAGTCCATACATATTCATAGTATTTTTGGAAATCTGTGTGTAGAATGGAAATAAAAATCAAAGTATAATAATGTCATAGTATTTGAAAAATTGGCTCAAGAAAATAATTGCCACATTATCATTGCACATTTGCAAGAGTACAACAGTGCCTTATTTCTATGGGAAATGTCTTGCATGATTTATAATTTTTATTTTGTTTTCTTTTAATGTTTAAGGGTAAACCCTCAAGTCTTCCTAAATTTCTAGATTTCATTTTATTAAACTAATGCATGAGGTTTGATGTGATTCACTTTACATTAAGTATCAACAATTATCACCAAACAGAAAGTAGATGCCCAAAAGTTATTTATTAAAGGAAAATTGTTTAAAATGGAAGGCATTTGAATAAGATCCTTAACATTTCATTAATAAAATAGTAATCAAAATAAACAAATTTTTGTTTAAAGTTAATATTTGACCTGTGATTATGTTTTCAGTAAAAATAAAAACAAAAACAAACACTTGATTTTGCTTCTTAATAAGACATAGAAGGTCTCATGACTTTTATTCCCAATATATTTTTTAATGTTTTTGTTCATTTTTGAGAGAGAGAGAGACACAGAAGGAGAGAGAGACAGAGCACGAGCAGGGGAGGGACAGAGAGAGAAGGAGACACAGAATCCGAAGCAGGTTCCAGGCTCTGAGCTGTCAGCACAGAGCCCAATGTGGGGCTTCAACTTGTGAACTGGGAGATCATGACCTGAACTGAAGTTGGACATTTAACCGACTGAGCCACCCATGCGCCCCCTTTTATTCCCAATCTTAACTGCAAAAGCAAATTAGACTGTAATATCATATTATTCCCTCATTAGTGAGCTGAATATTGTAATAAACTTGAATTAACTAAAATATAGAGAATACCAAGAAATTCCTAGGGAAAGAAGATACCCAAAGCTGCTTTCATCCCTGATAAAGAGGCATGAGGAAGAAGGATCATTGGTAAGAAAAAAGTCACGTTTAATAAACTTTAACGTGCATGTGTGAATTGGTGTGACAGATGGGAATTACCAGGAGCTTCAGTGGCAGAGAATTTGTACCTACCATCTGCTTTTTCCCAAAGATTATCTCTGACTGCTTGGGAATGGTATACCAAAATACTATTTCAATAGAGAAACTAAGGTTCAAAAGAGAACTAAGATTGGAGCAGGGCAATAGAGCTGAAAGAAATTTCTTCTGCATAATCCTGGACTTCACTGAGGGCAAGCCGATGGTGTTTGGCTGCTGGCTTTTGAAGGCTGGCTGCACAAGAAGGAAAGGAAATCGCTTAGAAACTCTCTGGGTCTCCACTGAAGGCACTACAGAAGTCCTTCAAATGTTAGAGATATGGCAGTAGAGTAGAAAAATTCAAAGCCATGATTGAAATTAGAGTATGCAAAAACTCCACAAAAACCCCTGTTTTATGAGAATAGCAGAAGCCTAATACTAAAATTGATGAAACATGATAAGAAAAAAATGACAGATTAATATCTGTCATAAACATAGATGAAAAAATATTTTACAAAGTATTAACAAATTGAGTCTTACCCACAATAAGTAAAAAGGATAAAATTTTACACCAAACTGAATCAAAAGTCAATTAAACTTTCAAGAATCAGTCCGTATAATTCAGCATGTTAACAGAACAATGAAGAAAATTATGTGATCATCTAGAAAGTTGCAGATTAAAAAAAGATTTGGGAGAAATTCTCATAATGTCAGTAAACTATGAATAAAAAAAATCCCACAATCTGATAATGGACACCTATAAGAAAACTTACAGATAACATAATGCTTGATAATGAAATATGGAAGGGCTGGCTGGGTGGTTGGCTGATCCTGGGTGGCTCAGTCAGTTAAGCGTCTGACTTGGGCTCAGGTCATATCACAGCTTATGGGTTTGAGCCCCATGTCGGGCTCTGTGCTGACAGCTCAGAGCCTGGAGCCTGCTTCAGATTCTGTGTCTCCCTCTCTCTCCGCCCCTCTCCCACTCATGCTCTGTCTCTAACTCTCAAAAATAAATAAAATATTTTTAAAAATTAACATTTTAAAAAATAATGAAACTGAATGTTTTAACACTAAGATTGAAAACAAGGCACATATTCATTACCAAATGCCAACTAATTCATTTTTAATTTATCAAGATTATTTATATTTAGATATTTAATTCCTGGTGACTAAATAGATTCTCTGCTAATACCTGAAAAGTGTAAGAAGATAAATTTATTCTTCATATCAACAGTAGAGTGAGCTTAATTTTCTTACATAAAAACTTTCTGGTTAAAGGCACATTTTTATTTTCTCTGTAAGAGGACTGAATATTTTTTCCACGTTCTAAAGTGTAGGCAAACAATATTAGTTTATCACTTATTGAAATAGGAGTCATAAACCTCATTTGGAACAAATTGGAGACTAACAAAAAATATTGACAAAAGGTTCATGTTTATTCTAAGGCTAAAATTCTTGACACAGTATCTCGCTTTCCCTTTTCTAACTTCTCTCAGACCACAACACAGCTACATGTATTTTCCTAATTATATTAGTTCAGCTTATGTTCAACATGTCAGAGCAGCTTAACACTCCAATCAAACCCTTATAACTGGTCAGCATAACACATATACATTACACATGTATGAATAATTAATTAGAGGCTTTTGGATTCGTAGAGTATGTTATTTAGGTACATTTTCGCAGTGTGTACCTGGGAGAATCATTCAGCATTGTTCATAAAGTATTCCTGCTTCCAACAATAGAGCATGCTAAAAAGAGCAGCCTGCATTAGAAGTGGCTGAATCATAAAACAGTGGTGTGCCTCGGGGTATATGTATCTTTGATGTCTGATTGAGAGTTATATTTGAAACCACTATTGTTTTTCTTTCTGTGTTCACATGACTTTCTTTATGTGGCATATCTCTCCTAATTATAAGGAATTTTAATGGTTACCTTACTTTTAGTATTTTTAGATTAGGACTACCTGTTTCTTTAAGTTGCATTGTCCATGTTTTCCTTTCATTAATGTATATATATATTGAGAACCAATTTCATTCTAGGCCGGAAATTCCATGTTAAACAAGATAAATACAATTTCTACTCCCAAGGAGCTTATATTTTAGGGTGGGAAGTATAGATAATAAATAAACATGAAAGTATCATAAATATGTTATCTAAAAAATAAAATAACATTGTATGAGAGAGTAACCAGGGAGTCATATTATATAACATGGTGAGGTAATGCATAGGTCTGAGTAGAAACTTAAGAGTTACCCTTTGAATGTTAAATTTAAAATGTTATTTTCCATACCAGTGAATAATATGTCAATTAAGCAATTGAATGCATACGTTTGGAATTCATGGGAAAGTTCAGAAATTGGAGTTAAAAAACAACAACTAGGAGTAAAAAACATATAGATGATACTTAATGTATTATACCTATATGAAAATGTGAGGGAAAGAATACATCAATTTTCTACAACCAAGACTTAACATAACATTTAGAGACCTAACAGAGAAAAGGAATCAGGAAATAAGGAGTAAAATGTGAGAAGAGAACCAATAGGGTGGTTTAGGTCAGACCATATCAAATAGATATTAAAAGTCCATCTAGCAAATTTGGCATACAATAACAGAAAGATAGAAATTTCATATTATTCATTTACATAAGTAGAAAATAACACTACAAGGACTTATAAAATTGAATATCTATTTGAAGCTGGAGAAATTTCTAGAAAATGTAATTCATTATTATTTTACATAAAGTTGGTTATCAGTTATTATTTTTCAGAATATTACTTTATCCAATAAAAGTTTTCTTAATAGAATGTTCTTGCATTTGACTTTCTTGTGACTCTAGACCTAGGGGTCAGCAAAGTTCTCTCATTATAACAGTCATGCATATTCAAAATGTTCATGCATATTCAAGTACTACAGATCTTTTTTGCTTACACTAAAGAATTTACAAAATGATAAAGATTGATCTTTCTCTTGTCACCCTTCTTTGAATGTCACTTGGTTTAGGTTATGTTTACATAAACTCTATCAGTTATACAATAAACTTGCAAAGCATGTTAATCACAGGTCAATTATGACAGATTTTATGACTAAAAATATACAACTAAGTTTTCTTTTCATAATGTTGAGAAATATCATTATCAGAGAAAGCACATTTGATGGGCTTTGGTTTTGCATTATGATTTGTGATTGATTTTAAAGATACTTTGCTTTATTCTTTCAGTACCTATCTGTTATTGTCTGTTATATTGTATTTTCAACTTCAGATTGTGGAAGTAACATTTCAAAGATGGAAATTAATGCCTCCTATGGCCCAGTATGGAATCAGAGCCTTTATATCTGTACTTTCCCCCTAAAATCCATGTGAGTAAACTTTCCTTAACATAAGTATACTTGCCTCTATTCCTGATGCTACCTCTATCAGATCTGGTTTTAGAGTACAGTATTTGCTGAGGAGATGTTACAGAATGAATGTTTCCCCCACAAAATCCGTAAGTCGAAACAGCACCAATGTGACTGCATTTGGAAATAGGGTCTTTAAAGAGGTAATTACAATTAAATGAAGTCATAAAGCTGAGGACTTAATCTGATAGGACTGGTGTCCTTAAGAGAAAGGAAGAAACACCAGAGATCTCTCTTTCTGGTATGTGCACAAAGAAGCCATGTAAAGAGACGGTAAGAAGATAACAGTCTGCAAGTCAAAAAGAGAGGTTTCACCAGAAACTGAATCTGCTGGCATCTTCACCTCAACTCAAATTTAGATGTAGCTTTTCTTTTCTTTCTTCCTCCCTTCCTTCTTTCCTTCCCTCCCTCCCTCCCTCCCTTCCTTCTTTCCTTCCCACCTTCCTTCCTTCCTTTCTTCCTTCCTTCTTTTCTTCCTTCTTTCCAAAGAACTTGAATTACAGGGAAGTGTATATATATATATATATATATATATATATATATATATCCAATTGACTTTAAACAAGTTATCTGGACCCAAACAAAAAATCTCTGCCTTGAGAATCAATCACAAATGAGGCCAATGGTGGATTCCATTTTATAGATGGGGCATGTGAAAACTGTGAGGTTCATGGTTATAAACAGAGGAACACAATACATAGAAAAAGAAGCAAAAGTCCAGTCTTGCAAACATAACCAAGATAAACCTATAAAAAAGCATGATAAAAGTGTAGAGATACTACTATTTGGAACAATAGAGATACCCAAAATTACATCACTGGACATAAATAACAGTTCCCAATCTCGTAAACTAAGAGGAAAACGGTGGAAATACAAATATTATTCTTAGGCTGATAAAGTTGATAGCAGAGTGGGCAGTTTTTTTCTGCATTTATTGTTTCTCAAACACTATTCTTCTTTGTCCTTCTCTGCTTTATGAGGTTAACTTGGTTTTTTATATTACTTGGGATTCCTTTCTTCTTGGCTTCTATTTGGGTTCAGACGATACAAATTATTGGCAGAAGATTGGTGTGTTGGAGGAAAAGTTGGGGAATTATTTTCTTGGTTATCTCCTACCAGTCTATGATGGTATAGTGGTGTATATTTTGTACCTATAGCCATAGTTACTTTGAAGCCATCCTCTCCCAAATTTAAATTCTCCCCATGTTCCATTTACCACCTTCCTTTTCCCTTTAAACCTATAAATAAAAAATAATTCACATTGTTGCTAGTTACTGGGTGTATGAACTTCCTTTGTCAGTTTCTTTAATCCTATCCACACCTTTTTATATGCCCTCTTTATTAAACTTTTTTTTTAAATTCTCTTCTTGAGTAAGCCATCCTTCTGGGACCTAGGTGATAAAATAATTAGTAGGTCTAGGAAAAGAACCCTCAAAATATGATTCTGGAACTTGGTTGGTCATATATTTGACTAATTTGTGGACAGCTTACTGTTTTTTAAAAAAAATTCTTTTAATGTTTATTTTTGAGAGAGCTAGAGAGACAGAGCACAAGCTGGGGAGGGGCAGAGAGAGAGGGAGACACAGAATCCTAATCAGGCTCGAGGCTCCAAGCAGTCAGCACAGAGCCCGACGTGGGGCTCAAACCCACACACCATAAGATCATGACTTGAGCTGAATTTGGACGCTTAACTGACTGAGCCACCCAGGCACCCCTGGACAGCCTGCGCTCTTGAGAAAAAAAAATGGAAGGGTTATAATCTATGACAGGCGATGATATTATGATTAGCTAACTTATTAACAATAGTGGCATTAGGTAAATCAGAATTAGAGGGTTGAGCATTGGTGGAAAAAGTGGGTGTAGCACTTAAGACATATGGAGTCAAAGGTGATTACAAAGTTTATTGGGTAGTCTGGAAGTTTCTGTTGCCCTAGAGAATATATAAAGTACAAGTGTAATGCTTTGGATTAATAAATTTAATAAACCTGATTAAAAATCAGAAAAATTAGAAATCTTTTCTGACAAATTTAAAGTAATTCCTTATCTGATGTAGGTAAGGCCAGACATGGCTAAAATTAAGCCTAGAACATGAATGCAATTCTTGTAGAGTAGAAGCACCAAATAAATACACAGCTCTGCCAGGAATCTTGTGTTAAAGAATAGGCCATGATAAGGAAGGCTTTGCAAACTAAATGGAGCAAAAATGGAATTTTTGAATAGACACCGATAAATTTGATAATGTTGAAAACCGTAATATGTCAGAAACTTTATTAAGAATAGAAACATCTTGCTATACCCATCTCAAGAATCTGAAAGAACCATTTTTTTTTTCAGGCACAGAAAGTCTTAAGCACTCTACATGGGTCATTGTTTCACAGGAGATGCTTATTTTCCTTGGGATGGTTTAGCACCCCTCCTTGACTCCAGACTTACAAGAAGAGCTAAATCCCTGTGTACTCCTGTGTAAGAATGTATCTGGGAGCAGGGTTTGCAGGATTTGCCAGATTTTCGTGGCAGGAATCGGAGGAGCATGAGTGTGAATGGAATCTCAGGGTGAAAGACAAAGAATAGCTGAGTGTAAGATGATTGTTAACATAATTATATCCCCCTAGGACTCAAAATTTATTACATTGGATTAGTTGTGTGGTTATAAAAATCGTTAGGACTCTTCAAATGATAGATGATGAACAAGTTGAAAACCAATACAAAGAAAAGAGTTTCTTCATGCTTAATGAGTTTATAATCACCTTCAAATAAAGCATGTGATCACAGAGGAAAGTTAAATTGCTATGCTATTATGTATGGAACATGTACACATGCATTATTCCAAAAAACCCCAAAGGATCATCAAGCTTTCCAAATTTTATTCTAATATCTTAATATACATTGACATCAATCAGATACCTAAATTAAATGTTCTAATTGAATTAATGTGATGAATTGAAAGGGGAAAAAAGTGATGTGTTCTTTAAATATCATGTTTCCTCAGGCATAAATGTGTCAAATTTCCTCCTTAATTGTAAATATACGTTACAAGAAATACTTGTGAAATGCAGGAATGATTCCCTTCTCAAGGCTTGAAGTAATATTTAATTAATCAAAAAGCTGGAAAATCCAACTAGAAACCTGTTGAGTAGGTAAAAGTTTATTTTTCAGCTGTTTCACTATCCACTAATTTTAAATAACTAAAACAAAGACAAAACAAACATTCAAAACATCCCAGTATTAATCACAGAGTTTTTGACCTTTGTTTATGGGATGAATAAGTATTCATTTGTGTAGGTCTGGACTTTCTACATTTTGGAGTTGGATACAAACATTTTGACTCTAAGGGAAAGGTATTTGGAAGGTCCTTTTATAACTTTTTAAAATAAATATAATTCGTATTGATATAATTAGTATTGATGATAATAACATCTCCATTTACCTGATTTAAGTTGTGATGGATACATCTTTCTTCATGTAGTATTAACAATATTATCAACCACACTGGGAAAATTCTGGACCAATTTTTCTCAATCAGAGCTTTGCAAGCATAACATTCTCAATTTATTCCAATAATGTATAAAATATTTTTGGTTAAGGTGAATGTGCATTTCTGTTGCAAATTCCATGAAAAAAATAATTAACACAAATTTTATATCCAAAATTCCTCCCACAAATAAAATGACAATAAATATATTGTTAAAATAAACATATTGTTGATAAAAGGTTATACAACAATTATCTGGATTCCTTTAAAAATATTTTATATGAAATGCAAATTTTAAAAATTCTGTCTGAATCAAAGCACAGGTTTATTCATTCAAACAAAAGAACAAATGCTGCCATACATAACTAATTACTCTCCTAATAGAGATTATTCTATGCCATAATAGAAATAATAAAAGGAATTAAGTTAACAAATAGAATTAATACAAATTATTACAAAGTGAGTAAAACTTATTTAAGTACATCAGGAATATTTCAGATTATATGACTGTTTTGTTGAAAATAGTAAATCTTTTCTCATATGACAATCAGTACTATAAATTCCACCCACGTTTCTGAATTTCATAAGTTTTATTAACATCTCTGGATTTTTTTTCTCAATAACGATTCAGATGTAGACTACTTGTGTCATGCAATTTTCCCTTCTGAGCTTTTTAAACATTACTTAATTATCAGCAAACTAATGTTGCTGAGTGGAACCCTTGCCAGCTTGATTTTTTGTATGTCTTCTATCTGTACTTTTGTAGGATTTCTTCTCTAGCCTTGAAATTGAGTCACTGCTGCAGTAGAAATCTTGGTGTTGATTGTTATTTATCAATTTCCTTGGGCAAAATGAACTATTTTTATTTTTTATGAGACCTTGAAAAAGACGAGTCCTTCCTTTTTATCTATAATCCACTCTCTTAAAGCACTATTCTACTGCATCTCTGTCTAGTGATGAAATCATAAATTAAAAAAGGAAGTGAGGAAGTAGGAGTTCATAACTGGGGCAAGAGAACCAAGAGGCTTCCAAGGTATTGGTAAAATTCTATTTGGGTGAATATCTGTTATTCTTATTTAAATACACATCATACATGCATTCTCATCTATGATATATTTACAATAAAGAATGCAAAAATGCAAGAAAGTAAAAAGAGATGTGTATATATCCTTTAGTATGTTCCTTGGAAAAATTTAAACCTCGAGTTACTTTTTCCTTCTATAGGTACTTGAGAGTTAGAAGAATATGATTTCTAGAATACCAGCTCTGACCTTTACTGTGCGACTAAGATAAATCACTTTTATCTCTGAGTTCCATGTTCGCTCTATATATAATTAAAAGATTAGAGTATATGATGTTAAAAATCCCTTATAGGTGTTATAACCTTGACTCCAGATGTAAGTTGCTGACGGCCAGTATTGCTGTGTCATAACCAACATGTAGTATTTCTAACTGATTGCATCAGTGATGAAATAGCTTTTATTCTCTAATAATAACAGTAATAGTGAGAATTACTAAGATTATGAAGTCTCTTGATTTTCTACAGAAAATTACTTTTCTGCAATAATATTAAATGAAAAGAAGTAGGAAGTGGTGAAAAGCTTTCAAAGATGGCCTTGGATACAGAACCAATGGCAATATATGATATTATATGATTGGATTCAGGTAGCAGAAATGGATAGAGCCTTCATTTTAAAACTGTAATTTATTCAAATATACAAATAATAGGTCTTTATAAACATGATATATTTCTATTATTATGGTAAGTATTTTTTATTTTTGTAGGATTTAATGATTTTTAGAAAAATATAATTCTAAATTTGACCTATGTTTCATTCAATCTTAGTGATCTGCATTGCTAGAGTTATTTATATTGATAGCTAATTCTATTCCAGGTATTTTTCTAAGTATTGGAAATATAAATCTGAATAATACAAAGGTTTTAGGTAACATGCTTTACTTAAATTTAAAAGATATTAAAAAGAATTAGAAGTAATATTCTGGGATTTGATATTTAAATTTGTACTAATCATTTTGGAAGAAATCTAAATACACTCAAAATAATATAATTTTGAATATTAATTTGCACATAGTTTCTATATACCATGAAGCAGGAGATCAATGACCAAATAAGACAATGACAGCAACAGTAAAATAAAATCTTTAGGAGGGAAATATTGCTATAAGAGAAATTTAAAAAGTATAATAAGCAAATAATTAACATGGCAAGTCATTAAGAGTTATAGTAAAGATTTAAAAGAAAGACATAAATAATCACAGAAGAAAAACCAAGATTACTTAATTACAGACAAGTTCATGATCAGGAATAAGAGACATTAGATGTCCTACATGAATCAGCTGCTGTAACTGAAACATGTAACAGAAAAGAAATAGAACGGAGAAATCTACCTATCTGTACAGTTCACATGAGAAGAGTCCAAATTGGTAAAATTTTGTGATGTCTTTTCAGTAAAGAATAGAAATGGTAATAAAAGACACATTAAAGCCATTAGACTCCTGATTTCAATGGAAACAACAGAATCCCAGACAGAGGTGAGTGTGAGTATTAAACCTTGGGCACAAGGTAGGGGTGACTGACATAACAAGCTATAGACGTGTGTGAAGATGGCGAACACAGCATCCAGGGAATTAAACAGATGCACGGTTTATTAAGGGCTATGTGAATCATGTAAATAGAAGAATTCTAGGTATACTGGGCTAAAACTTGAATTGCTGTAAGAGAAATTCATATCCCCAATGCAAGCCAGTTAACACCCAGAGCCTCTTTTTTGAAAGACTTTATGTCAGGGAAACAAAATGTAAAATCTTTTGAAAAGGGCAAGAAGATAAGCAAGGATACTTTGACGCATTATCTAGACCTAGAGGCACCTCCCAGCTTTATCTGATATTATAAGCATCTGACTCTTTCATTATGTTTGAATATTTTGCAACTTTGTAGAGAATGAAGGCACTTGTAGAGGGCAAATAATTTTGTCAAAAATAATGCAAATGTATGTTTCCCGGTGAAGATACATTTAATGAAGAGACTAGTTTTGCATTTCATTGTAAATTTATTTCAGCATTTCTGATTACTTGCACCTGTGTGTATCCTTGGGATTCTCCTTTGAACTGGTATTTACATCTTCTTATTCTCTCTTAATGGGAAAAATAAAATCTTTGAGACATGTTTAATGTACATTTGTATGAATGTTACCTATAAAACTATTTCAACAGTTTTGAAGTTTATCCATTGAGATGCCCAAAAGATTCCCCTGACAGAGAGAGGTAAACCATGGAAGTGTTACTTATGATAGCTTAAGCTGATATATATATATATATATATATATATATATATATATATATATATATATATTTCCAAAGGGAATGCCAAGCAACAATAGATGTTTAACCTTTATAATCATTTCTTTAGAAAATTTTCTTTACTGAGTGTATGTTGCAATGTATTTTGTTTTCTGGTTCATGCATAGGTGATAAATTAACCCCCTGAGTGGCAGCAGTGATTACAGTTTTACAGTCTGAGTATTTGATATCTATAGATGCGTGATAAAGAGATCTATTATCTGTTAGATAAGAGACAATAGAGAAATCGTTTATTAGTCTTCTGTGTTATTTTGCCTATTTGTTTTCAACTCAAATCAATGAAGAATTTTATGCCTAACTGAGGAGAAAGTCTCCTTGAAGTCAGAAATGAATACTTGTCTTTCTGTTGTACTCTTGACCTGTTGCTGAAATTGTAAAACTGAAGCTTTAAACAATTTATATGTTTATGTATCTTTATTTGCAATTCAGAGAGGTATTTGCCTCTCCTGTGATGATGAAATATCTTCCCATCTCCAGAGAGTATTAACAAATTGGATTATAATATCCCTTAAATTGAAAGAGATCTATTCCAATTGGTTTATAAAAGTAAGTAAGCATTTATTTCCATAGAATTTTCCTAAAATTACTAGCAAATAAGGATACGGACTTTCTAATATTTTAAATGCTGTGGAAGAAAAAGCAATTCTTTCAGCAAGTTCAAGCTCTCAAAAACATTTTAAATAACTTAAATTTACATAACTAAGGCAGATCTTTAGCAAATGAGACTAGTGTGTGTTGAAGCGCTTAGATGGTTCACTAAAATGCTTATATTGCAGCCAGTTCCCAATTATCCATGTCTTGGTTTTCTGTGTGAAATAGAAATCCTTTACTTTGGGTAAAAGTTACAATTACTATGAGTTGTTGAGACTATACCAGTACAATAGTGATACAACAATGAAACCATGTATTTGTGTGTGTTTTAGAATAGTTTTAGGTTCACAGCCAAATTGAAGGGAAGGTATAGAAGTTTCCCAAATACCACCATAGGTCACACAGACAGTTTCCCTCATTATCAACATCTTTCCAACCACAGTGCTACATTTGTTGCAGTTGATGAATCTACACTAACACATTGTAACTAACCATCCAAGGTCCTAGTTTATATTCTGATTTACTCTTGGTCTGTACATTCTATGGGTTTGGGCAAATGTATAATGACATGTATCCATCATTATGGTATCATGCAGAGTATTTTCATTGCCCTAAAAATCCTCTGTGCTCCATCTATTCATCCCATTACAATTGTAACTCCTGGAAATCACTGATACTTTCACTGTCTCCAAAGTTTTGCCTTTTCCAGAGTAACATATCCTTGGAATCATATAGTTAGTATGTAGCATTTTCAGCATTTTAAAAAACTCAGTAATACACATTTAAGTTTCCTCCATGTCTTTTCATGTATTGATAGCTTTTTTCTTTTTTTAAAAAAATATGATTTATTTTCAAGTTGGCTAGCATACAGTGTATACAGTGTGTTCTTAGTTTTGGGGATAGATTCCTGTGATTCATCACTTACATACAACAGCCACTGCTCATCCCAACAAGTGCCCTCATCAATGCCCATCACCCATTTCCTCCCTCTCCACCCCCCCCCCCAATCAATCCTCAGTTTGTCCTCCGTATTTAAGAATCTCTTATGGTTTGCTTCCCTCCCTCTCTTTTTGAAACTATTTTTTTCCCATTCCTTCCTTTCCCCCATGGTCTTCTGATAAGTTTCTCAAGTTCCACATATGAGTGAAAACATGATATCTGTCTTTCTCTGACTAACTTATTTCACTTAGCATAGTACTGTCCAGTTCCATCCATGTTGCTGCAAATGGCAGGATTTCATTCTTTCTCATTACCAAATAGTATTCCCTTGTATATATAAACCACATCTTCTTTATCCATTCATCAGTTGATGGACATTTAGGCTCTTTCCATAATTTGGCTATTATTGAAAGTGCTGCTATAGGGGCGCCTGGGTGGCTCGGTTGGTTAAGCGTCCGACTTCGGCTCAGGTCACGATCTCATGGTCCGTGGGTTCGAGCCCCGCATCGGGCTCTGTGCTGACAGCTCAGAGCCTGGAGCCTGTTTCAGATTCTGTGTCTCCCTCTCTCTCTGCTCCTCCCCTGTTCATGCTCTGTCTCTCTCTGTCTCAAAAATAAATAAACGTTAAAAAAATTAAAAAAAAAGAAAGTGCTGCTATAAACATTGGGGTACATGTGCCCCTATGAATCAGCACTGCTATATCCTTTAGATAAATTCTGAGTAGTGCTATTGCTGGGTGGTAGGGTAGTTCTATTTCTAATTTTTTGAGCAACCTCCACACTGTTTTCCATAACTGAACCCACAAAGGGAGGTTATTTCTTTTTAGTACTAATATTCCATTGTCTGAATATACCACAGTTTACCCATTCACCTACTGAAGGACATCTTGGTTGCTTCCAAATTTTGGCAATTACAAACTTTTTAAAAATATTTATTTATTTTTGAAAGAGAGAGAAAGCACCAAAGGGAGAGGGGCAGAGAGAGGGGAGACACAGAATCTGAAGCAGGCTTCAGGCTCTGAGCTGTCAGCACAGGCAAAGCCCCACGCGGGGCTCAAACTCACAAACTGCGAGATCATGACCTGAGCTCAAATCAGACGTTTAACCAACTGATCCACCCAGGAGCCACCAAGTTTTGGCAATTACAAATGAAACTGCTATAAACATCCATGTATAAGTTTTTGTGTGAAGATAAATTTCCTACTCCTTTGGGTGAATACCAAGGAACACAACTGCTGAATTATATGGTTCATTTTTTAAGAAGTTGCCAAACTCTCTTCCGAAATGTCTGTCCATTCTGGATCCCCACCAACCATGAATGAAAGTTCCTGCTACTCCACATCCTCACAACCATTTGATGCTGTGAGTATTTTGGGTATTGGCCATTCTTACAGGTAGGGAGTGGTATCTTGTCATTTTATTTTCCATTTCCTTGATGACATGTGATTTGGAACATCTTTTCATGCACTTATTTTCCATCTGCATATTTCTTTGGTAAAAGGTCTTTTAAAGTATATGGCACAGTTTTTATTTGGGTTGTTTATTTTCTTATTGTTAATTTTTAAGAGTTCTTTGTATATTTTAGGTTATGCATGTGTGTGTGTTTTTAAGACCAAAGAATAATTTTGTCCTAAAGCAGATAATCTCACATTTTTTGACCTCAGAACTACTTTACATTCTTTAAATAACTAAGGATATAAATTTTGAAAAATATTTTACTATATGAAAAGTATAAACTAAAACATGTTTAAAACATTTATTGATTTATTAAAAAAAACAATGAATGCTTTTTAAAAAAATTACTGCCCTAAAGTAATTGATCAGTATGTTACAGAATATAAAAAAGTATGATAGAAGATAAAATTTGGAGAGCGAATTTTATGTTCCTGGATTTATGATATCTGAATCTGTGAAGAAGCCATAAAAATATTAGAACTCTGGTAAAATTGGCTCAGTTTTGATGGATTTGCTTCCTTGATTTACTGATTAGTGACTTCATCAATACTAGAAAAGATTGTAATAATCTGTGTAATCTGCTTTGATATCAGAACTTCAGTGAGGTACTGAAATAATTTCCTGGGCTTTCTTTAAACATTATTAAGTTTTGAATTATTTAAGGAATAGAAAAAATGTTTCATACTAATAAAAATATCTAAGGATTTGTAGAATAATATTCTCTTTTTATTTTGATGGTTTATTAAAATTTTTATTAGATAGTTAACCAATTAGTCTTTCTCAAGTACTCACAGTTATGTCTTTTTTTCTCCAGGTTTATTGAGATATAATTGAAATATAACATAATGTGAATTTAAGGTGTACAACATACTGATTTGATACACATATATATTGTGAATTGCTCACCACAATAGGTTAGTTAACACATTTATCTCTTCACATAGATGCTTGTTTTTGTGTGCATGATAAGAACATTTCAGATGTACACTTGTAATATCTTTTAAGTCTACAATACAGTATGTAATACAATACTGTATTACAATAGAGAATTATTACAGTATTATTAACTGTAGTCACTGTACTATGAACTACATCTCCAGAATTTATTCATTTTATAATTGGAAGTTTTTATTCTTTAACCAACATCTCCTCATTTTTCCAGCCCCCCAGGACACTGACAATCACGAATATACTCTGTTTCTAGAAGTTTGACATTTTTAGACTTCACATATAAGTGAGATCATATAGTATTTATCTTTCTATGACTTCTTTAACTTAACATGATGCTCTCAAGGTTCATCCCCATGTTATAGAAAATGGCAGAATTTCCTTTATTTTTATGGTTGATAATACTCCTGTGTGTGTGTGGAGTGAGAAAGAGAGAGAGAACACGCACAATTCCTTGTTCATACATCCAGTGATGGTCATTCAGCTTGTTTCTGTATCTTGAGTATTGT
Source organism: Panthera uncia (assembly GCF_023721935.1). Taxonomy (NCBI): domain Eukaryota; kingdom Metazoa; phylum Chordata; class Mammalia; order Carnivora; family Felidae; genus Panthera; species Panthera uncia. The sequence goes on along the minus strand of NW_026057580.1, from coordinate 77,372,593 downwards.
GAATAAGGTTGCAATGAACACGAGAATGCAAGTATCTCAAGATAGTGATTTCACTTCCTTCATATATATGCCCAGCAGTGGAAGTGCTGAATCATGTGGTACTTCTATTTTTATTTTATTTATTTATTTATTTATTTGAGGAACTTCCATGCTGTTTTCCACAGTGGCTGCACCAATTTATATTCCCACCAACAGTGGACGAGGTTTCCCTTTTCTTTATATTCTCACCAACACTTGTTTTCTATTGTCTTTTCATAATAGCCATTCTAAAAGATGTAAGACAAGGGGCACCTGGGTGGCTCAGTTGCATAAGTGTCCCACTCTTGGTTTTGGCTCAGGTCATGATCTCACAGTCGTGAGATCAAGCCCCATGTTGGACTCCATGCTGAACATGAAGCCTGATGAAGATTCTCTCTCTCACTCTCCCTCTGCCCCTTCCCTGCTCACGTGCATACTCTAAATAAGTAAATGAATAAATAAATAATTTTTTTTATTATTTGCAAATAACATCTCCCATAATGCAGGTTGTCTTTTCATTTTGTTCACTGTTTCTTTTGTTGTGCAGAAACTTTTTTGTTTGACTTAGTTCCACTATTCAATTTTGCTTTTGTTGCTTGTGCTATTGGTGTCATATCCAAAAAATTGTCTGGTCCGTTCCTTAGCTGGGCTCCAAGCTTGCGCAGAGTTTCTGTTCAGCCTTCTTGGTCAGGCAGGGCTTGTGGCTAAGCTCCACAGTGGGTATGGGTGCTGGCTTGGCTCTCTGCCTAAGCAGAGCAGTAGGATGGCCTCTGCAGCTGCCCAGGGTCTCTGGCTGAACTAGTTGGTCAGGTGAGGCTGAAGGCTATGCTTCACCATAGTATAGTGGACTATGGTGGACTGCTGGCTTGCCTCTCGGCTTGGGTAGGGCTGTTGGCTAGTGTTTGAGGCTGTCGCAGGGTTGCTGATCAAACTTCCTGGTCAGTAGGGCTGGGGGCTCTGCTCAGCAGTTGAGTGGAGCTGCTGACTTGCTTCCCTGGATGGACAGAGATATAAACTGGGCTCTGCAGCCAGTAGGGCCCTTTGGGGACCCAAACTGTATAGAACTGACTCCTGGGCTCCCTGACCAGATGAGACCATTTACTCTGCTTTGCAAATGGGCAAAACTGCTAGCTTGTATCTCTGCTTGGGCACTGCCACCAGCAGGAATGAGGTTCACCAAGATCTTTGTCCTGATTTCTGTGAGCTCGCACTCATTTCCTCAACCCCTAGCTGATCCCTGGTGATCTAGCTCTACTTATATTCCCAGTGATGTCCATGAAGTGAGACTTAAATGGACCTCCTGGGAAGCATCCTTTGACACTGAGAAAGCTGGATGCCCACCTTTGGCTTTCTTTTTCCTATTAGAGAAACTGTGGGACCTAAGGGGGCCATCTTATTGTGGCACTGTGCCAGTATTGGGGAAGGGCAATGCAGTCAAAGTGTAATTACTTCTCTTACTCTTCAAATGCAGTTTTGGTTTTTATCATTCAAGAAGATTCTTCAGCTTTACCCCTGGCTTCTGGGATTTTCAGAAAGGCATCTTATCTATGCATAGTTGCTAGTTGGTCTTTCTGTGATGGGAATTAAGTTGGGAACAAAATTATCCTGCCATCTTGCTGACATCAGTTCCTACAATTCTATCTTAAACAAGTGCTTACTCAGGATTGAATTCTAAATTTAGAAAAACATAAAATGAAATATTCATATTATTTTTACATCTAAAATAATCTTTGAGATTTCCCAGGGGAACAATGGAAAAATCACGAAGATTAGTTAATTACTCTGAGAATAACAGGAAGGCAAATTAGATTAATGGAATCTGTTTGTCTTCTTGGATTATTTTCTTTAAAGCTACCCTTATGCCATTTAAAATGTAAATGTATTCATTTATTCAGCATATACTTAATTAGCACCTACTATGTTCTAGGAATTTTCTAGGAGCAAGATATATAGCAGTAAAAAAAAAAAATAGAAAAATCTTTTCTTCGTGGAATTTCACCTTGGGAGAGGAATGGAGAAAAAGTTAAGAAGTGGAAGCAAGAGGAAATTTGTGTGGGGTGCTAAATAAAGCGAGGAAAGATCTATTGAGGGACTGAGATTTAAGCAGACTTAAAGGAAGTAAAAGAGCAAGTCAGACAGTTTCATGAGGGAAGAAGCTTCAGACAGAGGAAAGAGCTGCCCGAAAGCCTCTGAAGTGAGAGGATGCTTGGTAAGATATAACAGTTAGAAAGTCAGTGTGGCAGGAATGGAGTGGATGAAGAGTGTGAAAGCAATGAGTGGAAAGTGACTGTGTAGGACCTTTTAAGCCATAATGTATTTTTAAAAAAAAAATTTTTTTTTAACGTTTATTTATTTTTGAGACAGAGAGAGACAGAGCATGAATGGGGGAGGGTCAGAGAGAGGGAGACACAGAATCCGAAACAGGCTCCAGGCTCTGAGCTGTCAGCACAGAGCCCGACGCAGGGCTCGAACTCACAGACTGCGAGACCATGACCTGGGCCGAAGTCGGCCGCTTAACCGACTGAGCCACCCAGGGGCCCCAGGCCATAATGTATTTTTTCTAACTGAATGAAATGAAACCCACTAGTGGGTTTGTGAAGAGGAATTACCTGATCTGTCTTTAGAGGATCCCTCTAGCTGCTAGCGGGGCTAGGAGACAATCAGGACGTTGGGTTAGGAAGATGTTACAGAAGGACGGAGAGAGGAGAAAGTGAAACAGGGGAGTCATGGTGCAGCAGGGAGAAATGACAGGTTTTGGGATATATTTTGAAGAAAGCGTTCATAGAGTTTTTTTAAGTTTATTTGTTTTGAGAGAGTGTACACATGTGCAGGTGAGCAGGGAAGAGGCACAGAGGGAGAGAGAGAGAGACAGAGACAGAGAGACAAAGAGAATCCCAAACAGGCTCCACAAGCTGTCAGTACAGAACCTGAAGCTGGGCTTGAAATCATGAACCTGTGAAATCACGATCTGAGCCCAAATCAAGAATCAGATGTTAACTGACTGAGCCACCCAGGCACCCCCAGAAGCTTTTGATAAATTGGATGCAAAGTGGGAGAGGAAGAACCTGAGAACCTGGAAGAACAAAATTGCCGTTTCCTGATATAAGCTATTGTCGATGAAACAGGTGTTTGTTTGATTTTGAAAAAGGTTGAGGTTAGGGTTAGTTCTGTTTTGTATATATTAATTTTGTGATGCCTATTCAAATGTAGAGAGAGGTAGTACAAAGGTTGAATACATGAATCCAGTGGTCACAGAAATTACCAGGGTTTGTGATATAAATATTTAATTCCTCAGGTAAGAATACAGATGTTATTTCACACAAGGCAGTCTCTTATTTAAAAAAAAAATTTTAATATTATTTATTTTTGAGAGAGACAGAGACAGAGCACAATTTGGGGAAGGGCAGAGAGAGCGAGACACAGAATCAAAAGCAGCTCCAGTCTCTGAGCTGTCAGCACAGAGCCCTATGCGGGGCTTGAAGCCACCGACCTTGAGATCATGACCTGAGCCAAAGTCAGACGCTTAACCAACTGAGCCACCCAGGTGCCACTCTCTTATTTTTTTTTTATTTTTTACTGAAACTGCTATGAAACTTACTCTAAAATCCGTATTACTCCATAGTTGAAACCAGCACCTCTAATAACCTTTATTTCAAAGTAAATTTATTGAGCTGCTAAATTTTCATAATTTTTGAGTTATTGAAGAAGTATTCAAGTTAAATTACATTTACATATGAAAGAAGAGATATTGATGGGGGGATGAGGGAAAAGTAGAAAGTAGTCAAAAGAAGATGACAATTACACTTGAAATTACGATTCCTTTTTGTTTAAAGTAGGATTTATTTATTCAGCATTTGCTGAGCATGAACATTCTTAATTAAAAGAAAAAAAGTATTGTGAGCTGCTGCTAAATAAAAGGAAAACTTTTCTACATTACCATTATATTCACAGCTGTAATTCTGGTTAGATTTACAATTCCATTTTTCCCCCAATAAACATTCACTTGCTTCTACAAATGCATTTGAGGTCATTATAACTGCTCATTTTTCTGGGCAGATTCCAAATCTTAACCAGAGATATATATGAGAAGGAGAGGAAATAGAAATAACTGAAAAGCTTGCTATGAAAATGACATATGAATTATTTACTTATATGTAAATAATTAATAAAATATTTAAACTATTATTTAATGATTTCATTTATCCATTTTTCCCAATAAATCCTTAGTCCAATATTTCAATAAATCTAGAAAAAATTATGGTTATGATAAATATACAAATAGTGTCTATATTCTTCCTAAGGGTTAACAAATGTTGACAATAGCATTGCTATCTTAATTAAATGAACATTTTTGCAATTATCACATTGATTTGCAAAATCTAAATTTTAACATTGAAAGAACAAAATGAAACTACCATGTCTTCAAGTTTGTTTTCTTACAAAATTAGATGAAAAAATAAAGTTCCAGAAATTAAATTCTGTACTCTTTATATATGTGTGACTTATTAGGAATTTCCTAATAAGGAAATTTATTTATTCCTTATTAGGAATTTCCTTAAGATCTCTCACACCCAGAAAAAATAATTCAAAATGGTACAGATTAATTGTCAAAAAATATAATAAGACCCACATATGTAGTAAACATACCAGTATCCTGAAATATATTGATAACATTGTAAATAGTATTTAAAATATTTGCATGAAAAGTTAAGTTTGTCTTAATCCTAAAGAATATACTACATATATTTATGAAAATATTTCTTCTATCTAGAATTGCTAAAGAAACACATTGCCCATAAGATAAATTAAATGTATTAACATATCTAAAATGGTGGCAATTTAAAATTATTTATTTATCTAGGGGAGGGGAAAACAGGGGGAGAGAGAGAGTCTCAAGCCAGTTCTTCATGGATGCAGAGCCCGAACTCATGAACAATGAGATCATGACCTGAATAGAAATCAAGGTCAGGTGCTCAACCAACTGAGCCACTCAGGTGCCTCCCAAATGGTGGAGATTTAAAAATGAATACTTATTTAGTTTTTTATGAATGCAAAATATATCTTACAGAATCTATCTGCTCAAGAAGAAACTTTAATTTTATTATTTCAGATTGTAATTTTGTATTTAATTGGGTAGTAATTAACTTCTGTCTCTTCCACTTGATAATATGCTAGTAAATGAATGGTGAACACATGAAAACTATTTTTCTGTCCTAAGAATATATTCTCAAGGGATATAGTTAGTTGAATATGTGATTTCTGCTATAGAATTTGCAATTTGATTGTCATTATATATGTCGATCAAGACATTTTATCAGTTTTCTCTCAAAACAGCTTATTGCTACTTAGAATGATTTTTAACTTGATTTCCCCAACATTTTAAGAATAAACTTTTAATTTTAAATGAAAGCTGAAGGGACAACATGATTAATTATATCCAAATTACCTTTATTTAAGTCTTTTTAAGATGAGATGAACATTTTATTTTGGAAATGGCTAAAAGAAAGGTACACTCTTAGTTTAAAATACACTTTTAGGTTATAAGCAATATGTATGAAAGTAGCTTCAGTGAGGGCAGGACAAGCAGAAATAAGGAACAGGCTATCCAGAGGGGAGAGTTGCTGATATGGCATTGGGTTGTTGGAGAGAAAAGAACAAAGAAAAATCTGCCAACTAAATGTCTCATTTGAGACCTGTAAAAAAAATAATGTAGCAAAGACAGCATCATGTTGATTGGATTACTGAACATATTGTTAACAATGGAAGTATTCAGACTTCTAAAGGTAGGAAAGTTGTTAGTCACAGCTAAACCAATCTAAATGATTAACTTAAGGAAACAAGTTTTTTTCAAAACTTTTAATGTTTATTTATTTTTGAGACAGAGAGAGCTCAAGTGGGGAGGGGCAGAGAAAGAGAGAGAGAGGGAGACACAGACTCCAAAGCAGGCTGCAAGCTCTGAGCTGTCAGTACAGAGCCCAACATGGGGCTTGAACGCACGGACAGGGAAATCATGACCTGAGCCGAAGTTGGACACTTAGCCCACTGAGCCACCCCGGTGCCCCAAGAAACATTAGTTTTTAAAGTAATTTTAGAAATATAAGGAATTACTTAAAATTTCTATTAAAATTTTCTTCTAGGGGCACCTAGGTGGCTCAGTGGTTTGAGCATCCAACTTCCGTATAGGTCATGATCTCACCGCTCATGATTTCAAGCCTAGTGTTGGGCTCTGTGCTGACAGCTCAGAGCCTGGGGCCTTCTTCAGATTCTGTGTCTCCGTCTCTCTCTGCCCCTCCCTGACTCATGCTCTGTCTCTCTCTCTCCCTCAAAAATAAATAAACATTAAAAAATAAAATAATAAAATAAAATAAAATAATAAAATAAAATATTCTTCTTATGGCTTTACTTTAGGTCTGTTATAATGCATAGAATGTTTAATACCTGACTGATTATGCTCATAGTTCTTTGATCATGTCCTAAAGTGTGATTTCATGCCCTTGTTGTTGATTCCTTATTAAGGGCATATTTAATTAAAACAAACAAACAAAAAACCCAACTGTATTATTTATTGATGAGAAATACATATAACCAAAGTTTGATCACATATATTAATAAGTCCTACATGTTCAAGAAGACTTACTAATTTACATTTTAATCAAGTAAATTTTTAAGTCCACAAATATAATTATTTCTTTTGGTTCCACCTCTCTTCACTTATTACCTCCTCATCACCTATTACCTTTTCTTTTTGAGCATACCAATTATAGCTGTAGCAGCTGGCATGACCATTGATAGATCACTATAAAAGTTCATGGGCACTTTATAAACAGTATTCAACTACTCTTTCTTTCTTTTTCTTTCTTTCTTTCTATCTATCTATCTATCTATCTGTCTTTCTTTCTTTCTTTCAGTTATTTATTTTTGAGAAAGAGAGACAGAGTGTGAGCAGTAGGAAGGTACAGAGAGAGGGAGACACAGAATCTGAAGCAGGTTCCAGGCTCTGAGCCCACAGCACAGAACACCCATGTGGGGCTCCAGCCTACAAACGTTGAGATCATGACCTGACTGAAGCTGGCCATTTAATCAACTGAGCCACCCAGGCGCTCCCTCCCCTCCCTCCCTCCCTCCCTTCCTTCTTCCTTCCTTCCTTCCTTCCTCCCTCCCTCCCTCTCTTCCTCTCTCCCTCCCTCCCTCCCTCCCTCTCTCTCTCTCTCTTTCTTTCATTTATTTATTTTTTGGTCACAACCATTGATGCACTGTGATATTTGCCTGCCACCTACCTGAATTTAAATAGCTTGGTAGAGAACTCAAAAGGCAGTCTGCGAATGCAAATCACCTAGAATATGCAAATTACAAGTTTGTTTAAAACGTGGGTGTTTGGTTAAGGATGCTAAATCATCTTTCCATCCAAAGCTATTTTGATTAATTACAAACTTGATGCACATAGAAAACAATTTTATTCCCAAATCACTCAGATCCAACATATATTTTGTTGGCATCTTCTTAATTAAATCTGACTTTTGAATATTAATTATGAACTCTGTGGAGATAGACTCATTGAGAAAATTTAAAATATATGCATGTATGCTGACCATTTAATGTGAAAGTTGTTTTTGCAGAAATCCCAAATCCTAAGTGACTGTCTCAAGAAAATCACACAAATTTGCTATTATGTAATGCAAGGACTTAAAGTGTAAAATAAACGGATATGACTAGATAATATATCCAGGAGACAATGAGCTTCTAGAGGATTTATTATGTAAAAAAACACTCTGAAGCATTATCTCAATGTAATATATTAATAACTTAAGAAAATGCTTTTATTTATCTATTATATTTAATATATTTTTATATATATGTTTATGTACTTTGAGCATACTCAGGCATCACATTAAAAAAACTAACCAGATAATATTAATATCAATGTCAGATCTGACCTAGTTTAAAGAGCCTCCATCATATATATCAATCAACATTTCACTTCATTTGAAGAAATAATATATAATGAGATATGTTTACCAACAGGGCCACTGCTAAACTCTATGGTGCTTTTATACAAATTATCAGGAAAGTATTATCAAAACACTTTAGTCCCAGTGACACCTGGGTGGCTCAGTTGGTTGAGCGTCTGACTTCAGCTCAGGTCATAATCTCACAGTTTACGAGTTCAAGCCCCGCATTGGGTTCTGTGCCAACAGTGGAGCTTGCTTCAGATTCTGTCTCATCTCTCTCTCTGCTCCTCCCCCACTCGCTCTCTGTCTCTCAGATATAAATAAACATTAAAAAAAATACTTTAGTCGCATATGTCAGAAATTTGTTAGAATGCACTAATGTAAAAAGAAGATATTTTGCTGCTTTCTGTTAGAACATGGTCACCATATATATGCAAATTGACTGTCTATGATGCAGATGGTGCCTCACAAAGTGAGGCAATTTTGTTAGACATTTTTGGTTTGTTTCCTTAAGAAATATGCTCTAAAACGCTCCATTGAAGGTGTATGTATGGATGGACCATCTTGATATGTCAACTACAGGTTAAGGAAATGCATATATTGCCAACTGATCTTTAACAGAAGTAACAAGAATACCCAATATGGAAAGGATAGTCTCCTTAATAAATGGTGGTGAGAAATCTGGATATCCACATGCAAAAAATGAAATTGGACCTTTAGCTTACATCACACACCAAAATCAACTCAAAATAGATTAAAGACTTAAATGTAAGACTTGAAATTATAAAACTCTTAGAAAAAAAACATAGGGGAAAAGATTCATGGCATTTCTTTTGGCAATGATTTGTGGATATGACACCGAAAGTATAGGCAACAAAAATAAAAAAAAATAGACAAATGGGACTACATCAAACTAAAAGTTTTGTGTTCAGCGAGGGAAACAATTGATAGAGTGAAATGGCAACCTATGAAATGGGAGAAAATATTTGCAAGCTATACATCTTATAAAAAGTTAAGCTCCACATTAAAATAAAAGCATAAATTAAAAAAAAGAAATTAAAGTTCACTGCAGGGAAAAATAAGGATTTGTTTTTCCAACACTGATCCATTTTACCCATTTTTTTAAATGTTAAGCCTGAAATTTGTCCTTATATCCTCTACTAATTACATAATTTCCTCTAGTACCTGTTACCTATTCTCATCGTTAATATTTTTCATGTTTCTTCATCAGTTGTTCTTGATGAGACTTGTGAGTTTTTCTATTTATTTATTTTTCTTTATAAATAACCAGGTTTTTTTGCTTTAAATATCCCATATATTTACATATGTTTAAATTTATTACTAATTATATTTTAAATTTTTTATTATCAGTTTCTTAAGGAAATTTCTAACATGCTGTTAATGTTATAACATTTCCTTCTGCATATAATTTTTATTCCTATACATTTTGGCATGTAGTGTGTAGTCTTCTGGTTATCATTCTTTCCTTATAGTTGCTGAAATTAGGTTTGATTTCTTCATTAACTTGAATTATTTCAGTGGATTCTTATAAATTTTCATTCTGATTGATTTGCTTTTGCACATCCTTTATTATTCTACAAAGTCTTTTGACAACAAATGATACAGAAAGTAGGTATTAAATTAGAAATACAAATAGAAAATCCATACTAAGGAAAACAAAACAAACCTTATAATTCTAAAGTTCAACAAAATTATTATTGATTTAGCTTCAAATTTATTTTAAGTTTCCTAGCAGCCAAGACAAAAAGGAGAATACTATCAATTATACATCAAAGCATTTCAGATAGGAAGCAAACCTCATGGTAAAAAGTAACAAAAATGAAACTTTCTTTGATATGATCTGAAATAAATCTTCATGTATCTTCTATAAGAAGACTCTAACTTTTTAAAAAATAATCTTAGTAATATATGTATAACAAATGTGGTAGAAAAGACCATGTGTTATATATTTTTTAAGTTTTTGTTTTAAGGTATTTATAAATGTGGCGACTATATATTCTACTTCCTGGATATTTCCAATTCTCATTCTTCTAGAAACAGGTGCACTCCTTTGCTCACTGTGGTTGTCTGGCATGTGAACAGTTTAGTAAATGGTTGTTAAGTGTAAGTGTGGTACTTAATTGTCCATGTGGGTTTTCTGCAGTGCTCTTTTCCTTCTGTCATGGTACAATGATGTTCAAGGTGGTAGCCATTCCTTAAGCCTGTGCATCACAGTGAGAATAATTCAGAGCAGGACCTCTGAGACTCATAGTGGACATAAAGCATGAGCAAGAAATAAAACCTATGTAGTTTAAACTCTCTGAGATTGGAAGGTTGTTTATCACTCAGCATAACATTGCTTCACATAGTGGATTTCAAAACTGAATTCATTCAAAGTAGTTTTATGTTGTATTAAAATGTTTAGAGCAAGTTATACTTCATATGGTGTCTTTAAAAAAATTTTTTTTAAGGTTTATTTTTGAGAGAGAGAGAGAGAGACAGAGCATGAATGGGGGAGGGCAGAGAGAGAGGCAGACACAGAATCCAAAGCAGGCTCCCGGCTCTGAGCTATCAGCATGTAGCCCAATACAGGCTCGAACTCACGAACTGCGAGATCATGACCTGAGCCAGTCAGTCGCTTAACCAACTGAGCCCCTGGTATCTTTTGATCCAAAGATATTATTTAAATAGCCCAAAGTACATAAACATAATTTTTTCTCCAGTTATCACTTCAGCTTTTTCAGGATATGGATAAGAGACATTTGAAATCTGCTCTCTTAAGTAGGAGCCAGAAGTATAGAGTTACTATAAAATAAGGAATAATTCGTGTTCTGAAACCTAGAATGAGTTTGTCAAAATTGTGGCTCCAATATGATTATTAAAAAGTTTATCAAGTCTTTTTAAAAGAATGTACAGCTTATTCACTTGTGCACAGAAATTACTGCAAGAAAGCTAGAAATGTTATCTAAGACTCCTCTCCCAAAGTAATATGAATTATCAGTTGACTTATATATTAAAATTTATTCTACAATATTCACTACCCAATTTAAAAAAGGGGCCATTTAGACCCATAGTTTTTTAAATAAATGTTGCTATGCAGTTTTAATTATCAGCATTCTAAAGTCAGGAACACTGCCCTCGCATCTCCCATCTATATGCTTTTTTCAATCTCTGTTTAATTTCCTTCTCTTCTTATACTCTCCTCTTGCTTTGTAAAATATAGCTTGTACCATTATAGGTGGGTCAGCCTCCCTCAGAATTTTCTTGATACTTAACTCCTTTTCAGATATTTCTTCTTTTTTATTTCTATATTATAAATTATAGATCTGAAGTCTTTCTCACATTTGAAAATTTAAATAAGTTAATTTTAAGTACTAACAACTGAAAAGACAGTGGACTTCCCTTCCATGGTTGGGTGTCTCCTTGAATATAGGAGCAATCCTTAATAATACACAGGAATTGTATTTTTGAGCTGTGATGCTCTTGGTATACTTCAAACTATGTTACATACATCAAAACTCACTGCATCTATTAGAAATGATGACTACCTTCAAAAAATCTATATAAAATAAACTGGCTCAATTTCTTTACCTCAGGAAATTGATTTGTTACATCAGTGTATAGTGTATAGTAGGAAGAGTAATAGTAGTATTGTATTATCTTAATACAATGTCAGAATCCCCCTAAAACCCTAAGTACTGAGGTTCTCATGAAGCTTATATAAATAGAGAAATATCTTAAAATGGCAAGAGGCACTTTTCTCAGCTATAAAACACATTGAAAGTAATAATAGTGTCTACAATGTTAGTTAATAGACATATGACTAAACTGTCAATTTAAGCCAAATGAACATATACAGACACATGCACTACATACAAACACAATCTTTAAGTGATTGACTTTGTCATATCTATGGCTGAAACAACATTCCCATCAAATTTAAAACATTAATTAGATCATTCAGTTTGGCTAAGTGTCGTTACGTAGTCCAAAATGTATATATGTTTCTGAACAAAACATTTTGTTAATATATATGCTGCCCGTTTACATTTGTGCTACTCCAATGCCTATATCTGTGCTCATATTAAAAATGAAAAAGCAAAGGAAATAGGTAAAGATGCAGGAGACATAACAATGACAGATATGAATTATAAAGCCATGGGATTCAAAAGGAAGTATTACTGAGGTTTGAGCAAGTGAGGAATTGAAGGAAGAAATGACAGCTCAAGGGTGCAGTTGTAGAGAATTGAGAATCCGACGTTACTGGAGAAGTAGATATGTTGAAATGAGGTGAACTTAGGAGGGGAGTCAGGAACACTCACTGGTGGAAAGAAATAACCCCAGACTATCCTGCTAGCCACTTGTTCTCAACATACTTTTCATAATCAGGTACTATTTTAGAGATTAAAAAGATTTAATAGTCACCAGTTAAAACCTCTAATTCAACCGACTGAATTGCCTTGGGGGACCAAGCCAACTAAAGGTACAGTTGAGTGCAGAACCCAAGTAACCTAACACCACACTGATCTGTTTTTACTTCTGCCTCAGATAAACATGAACAAAACAAAATAAAAATATGATATCAGTGATAGGATTTATTGGTGATCAAACATCTGTTCAATACATTTTCAATAACAAACACATTTCAAATTGTCAAGCACTTCTGTTTCTAAATTGCACACTACTGTTGTGTCATGAAAATTGCATACCTAACATACCTAAATCTGGATTAATCAATCAACAAAACTGTTCTTTGAGAACCCACTTAACTTTTAGAGAATTTATTGTCACCTTACATATTCTATTGCTGCAGATGTAGTCTGAGTTAGCATTTTCAGTCTAATATTATTTTGTTCAAATTTATGAGTGAATTGGGATTGCTAGAGTACATAGCTAATTAGACCTAATAACCTAATTTTTAGGAACATAAAGTATTATTTTATTAAGCATGTGGATTTGTATCAATAATATATACCTCTACTCTTTTTTTTAATTTTTTTTTCAACGTTTTTTTATTTATTTTTGGGACAGAGAGAGACAGAGCATGAACGGGGGAGGGGCAGAGAGAGAGGGAGACACAGAATCGGAAACAGGCTCCAGGCTCCGAGCCATCAGCCCAGAGCCTGACGCGGGGCTCGAACTCATGGACCGCGAGATCGTGACCTGGCTGAAGTCGGACGCTTAACCGACTGCGCCACCCAGGCGCCCCATACCTCTACTCTTAAATTAGTAATATCTCTTAAATTTTGTTTGAAATGCAGTGACTCCCTAATTTTCTCACTGTCTTAAAAAATAAATTATTATACAGACATAAAAGCTTTCAAATAATTGGAGCTAACCCATTTTAATCACTAATGCTTATTTCTATTTTATCCATTTTTAATGGAATTTTTTTAGGTCCTCTTCCAGATGACCTTGTCTCTTTAAACAAATAGTAACCATAACTTAATGTTTCCTGAAGAACCCAGCTCAAAATCACTTACATTATAGTGATCCTTAAGATGAAAGAAATGTAGTCTAATTTCCTCCCTCATTTTGTAAAAGAAGGAACTCAGTAAGGGAATCACCTTCAGAAGGTACTGGAAGACTCTAACCTAGATAGAGGGACTCCTTCTACCCACCTCATTTTCCTAGTTCCTTTCTGAATTCTACAATTGTGAAGGTGAACTAAAACTTTTGTTTCTCTGCACACACTACAGCGTTGAGTTCCTTCATATATTTCAAAGATTATGGTTGTATTTTACTTTGGTATCATTTCTTATGTTTGATTACATTTAAAACATTGTAGCTTGGGAGCCTCCTTCTGATGCTAATACTATGTTAGGAATGATAAACTAGTTAAGAAAGCATTTTTTAATGAGTATAAACTAAGTGTAAGAAAAAAGGACTTGAGCTGGTGACTATACAATAAAATATGTTTTCTTCTCTGTTTACTTTGGGTCATCTATATTAGAAGATTCAAATTTGAAATTATGTTTAATTTCTCAATTCTAACATGGTCATTTTAGTGACTTGTGAAGCTTCGTCATGATTTTTTAAATGTTTATTTATTTTGAGAGAGAGAGAGTGAGAGCATGAGCAAGGGTGGGGCAGGGAAAGAGGGAGAGGGAATACCAAGCAGGCTCCATGCTGTCAGCACAGAGTCTGACACTGAGCTCCATTCCATGAATGGTGAAATCATGACCCAAGCCTAAATCAAGAATTGGACACTCAACTGACTCAGCCATCCAGGTGCCCCTTGTACTGATTTTTTAAGTCAGATATTAGAACAATCTTTCTATAATTCCTAATGCCTTGCCTAAATTCAAAATCAAATTTATTTTGGAAATTATTAGTAGTTGACTATATATATATATATATATATATGTACATAAATTCAAAATGTAATCGTCTAGAAATTGTTAAAAGTGGAGTTTGAAAAAATATATATATACACATAAACACATATGTAATGTCTATATGTGTGTGTGTGTGTATTTGTATATACAAAATGTCCAAGGGGCAAAGCCACAAGGACATACCACACACACTCAATGTCTTAAATTTTAAAGATAATCTTTAAAAGAAAACTGATAGAAATACAAGTGTTCATCTTATTTGCATTCTGAATGATTGCAGACTAGGGCTGATTGTACTGAATTGTACGAAAGTCTAGGGGCATATTTCAGCTCACCAAGAGGTTAACAAGCTGTCCATTTATATGGTCTTTATATAATCTATACAATCCAAACCTGTACCATTTCTAAAGACTTTGGGACCAATTGACTAGATAGTGTCCAGGAAACAAAGAATATATATATATATATATATATATATATATATATATATATCTTGAAGATCACAAAAGGCCCACATTTTCTGGTTACTCTTTTCTTCAGAGGCCTCACTTTTGCTCCAGGCTTCCTTTCCAGAGGACCTGATATGGAAAGACTTGTGTGGTTTCCTCTTTCGAAAGCAAATGTCATTTGGTTGCTTTATTTCAGGGTTATTTGAAAGTTGAATACCTTTCTGAGGAATTGTTTCTACAATGATTGCCAATTTTCTGCTTGAGAGGTTTATGATCAAATCATCTCTGGTAGGAATTTCTAGTTGGGATTCTTTCTGCTGCTGATCTTTAAGGACATTTTCTAGCACATGTTAAAATTTCTTTTTCTACGTTAGTTAACATTCACAATTCTTAGCACCCACTAAAATGAATTATACAAAGCATATGGCTTAGAAACTGGTAGATTTAATTTCAAGGAGGAGTGAATACATATACGATTTTAAAATGGAAGGTGGAAAGATGGTGGGCAAAATATTAAAAAGAAGCAATAGTCTTCAAAATAATTTTCAAAATGTAAATATTTTGCTAAATGATAAATAATGTCTCTTGGAATCTAGCAAACACATAGGGAAAGGCCCAATATAAGTTGATATAACAACTACAATTAAACATTTCATTAAACAAAATAACTTAGATTTTAAAAAAGTAAATCTTATTTTCTTTTGGATTCTACTTTTTAAATACCACTTAGAAAAAAACTTTCTTAAACTGTTCGCATTATTTGTCCATAGATAACAGCTTAATGACAGTATTCATGAAGGTTTTTAGTATTCTCAGGGAGTAAGCATTAAGTGAAATAATGAGTGACATTCTTTATGAAGACGATGTGATAATAACATAAATCCTTCGTGGAATTAGCAGATTGAATGTGACACACATTGTCCAACAATAACTACAAATCGAAAGTGCTCCATGTACCAGAACTGTGCATAGTAACACAAATGAATGCCTACATCGTTTCTTCAGAAACTGAAGTCACTAAGTCCATTATATCTTATCTCCCAATTGTTCTAGGTTGTAGTAAATTAGATGTGGAATAACATAATATCAGTGTCATTTTAACTTTTGGCTCAATGTGCTCCATGACAGAAATACCCGCTCCAATTTTATTGTACTGTCTAAAAGAAAAATATATATGGAGTATATGCATAAATATATATGTAAATCCATCCCAGAGAGTTCATCTCAATCTAATTAGCCTAAAATCTTAAAATCACTAAGAATATTAGTGAAACCATTAAGTATTACAGTTATAGATCATTCCCAAAGGTAAGATATATATTAAAAATATGATAATGATGGTGAATTTAAGATAACTTGACAATTTTTAAAATACCTTTCAATTATTTGTTACACAAAAAATTATTACCATTTTTTATTTTATAATTTTTTGATATATTGAATAGTTTACAGAGTTGTGCTATGTACCCAAATAGTAGTTTTGTTGAGGCAATATAAAAAAAGAGAGATAAGAGAACCCTCAGATTTAGTAAGTCATGATTTTAGAGGGCCATAAATTCCCTTCTCTAAATCTAGGCTCAACCTCTGACTCTATTATATTTCTACCTTTATATTAAATTTCAGAAATGTGTCTACCACATGGTAAGGAAATACTGAGATTTGAGTTTGTTAACTTTTCTATTACAGCTAAAAACACCAAGTAGAAACTAAATTAAAGCATTGTTATAGTCTCCTCCAGCTTTCTCAAAACAATTTCATGAAACCATTTATTAGGTTATATATGACTTGTAAGTAAAAAATAAGGGATATATATGCAGCAGCATGAACATTTTCAGATAAAAAGAATCATTTAATGAATGACTACAGCATACAAAAAAATAGAACATGACTAGTCTAGAAAAGTTTTCTAAATTCCTTTAAATTACTTTGCATCCACAGAAAGCACATTTTACAGCAAATATCCATGGGGTGTCTGAGTGGCTTAGTTGGTTGGGTGTCTGACTTCATCTCGGGGTATGATCTCACAGTTCGTGAGTTTGAGCCCTGCGACGGGCTCTGTGCTGATGGCTCAGAGCCCGGAACCTGCCTCGGATTCTGTGTCCCTCTCTCTCTGCCCCTCCCCTGCTCACGCTCTGTCTCTCTCTCTCAAAAATAAAATTTAAATTTAAAAAAAATTTAAAAAAGCAAATATCCATATTGGAAAAAATAGTGAATATTTAAATAAGAACCACGGACATTAATGAACAATGTAATGTAAATATAGGGAAACTAGACTATACCCTCTGAAAAAGTATTGATGGGACTCGGGTTCAGGTTTCATTCACTCATTTAAGCAAAATCATTAATAAAGGAATTATATGGTGTCAAGAATTGTGCTGCACAAATGATAGACCATTCTTACCTTCAAATGGTTTCAATATAATTGGGTATTGGAAAGGGTAGAGAAAAAAGATTATAATACAAGGTAATAATTTTTATAGTAGAACTACAAGAGATGATATCAGGGCATATAAAGGGTTCCCCAAAGCTGCACTCTTGGAGGTAGGACAACTTTAAAGGAAATTTCATGGAGGAGGTGATGACTGAGACATGGGAGTTGACTAAATTGAGGTAGGAGGTGCATGCAACCACTTCAGAGGAGACTGGTCTAGTGTACTTCGTGGGACTTGGAATGGTTCCCATGTCTGGTGCTATAGCAACGAAAAAAATGGTGAGTTGAGATTGATAGAGGAGGCCATTAATTTAGACAGGAGTCTGAGAAATTTGTTAAGTGGTTTGTCCCTTTTATTACACATAATGAAAAGAACAAAAGGATTTTAAACTTGGAGTGGCATCATATATTTTTAGACATATTTACTTTACCAGTTGAAAGGAGTAAGGATTAGAGGTATGGAATTGTTTGGGAGACTGTTTTTATGATCTCTGTGAGAACTGAAGTCTCTGACGCTGTGGAGTAGATAAAAAGAATGGGGCAAATTAAGGAGGTATAAATAGACTGAATGTACAGGATTTGGTAACATTACATGAGCAAAAAGGAGAGATGAATGACAGTTTCAGATTTTATAATGTTGAAAGCTGGGTGAAAGGCTGGGCCATTCACTGATATGGGCACTACAAAATTAAAGCATTTAAAGTAGAGAAGGAGATGATTAGCAGAAAATTTTTGTTTTATCCATATTGAATTTAAACTATTTCAGTTTATCTGACATGAGATATATAGTAGGGATTTGGATATACAGTTTTGGAAAACTATTATATTGTTATATATATATATATATATAATATTATATTTCAGTATATATAATATATTATTACGTTGAAGATTACTTGAAATTCATCACCATGGAGATGGGTGTTGAATCTTTGGCATACTTTTGGTGAGATTAAATGAGAAGAGAATTGAAAGTGGAGCTCAGTGATAAGCAGGTTCATAGAAAGAGGGGAAGGAAATAGAGGATTACTGGGAATTGGGAGACGGGGAATCAAAGTATCATTATGTAAATCAAACAGAAGGAAATTTCAAGATAGGCATCCTCAAAATAGTTTCAAATTTGAAATAAGGTCAGGTAAATTAGAGCCTAGAAAATTTCAGCTGTATTTAGAAAAATGACCATCACAAGAAGAGTTTTAAAGGCATTATGGGCAGGAAAAATGGACTGCACTGGGTTATAGAGTTAATGAGAGCTAAATAAACAGAATAAATTCAGTGGCCAATTAATGAATTCCAGTTATACATAATACCCTATATAAGATGTTTGAGGTAAAATTATGAAGACAACAGACATGGTCTCTATCCCATAAGATTTTCTAATAGGTGAGGTATGCCTTAATTACATGCATGCAGATAAAACCTGTGATTGAAGAATTGCAAAGTTTACTTCTTTCACAAAGTTGGTCTTTGAGAGAAAAGTAAGGGCTAAGGCAGAATCTAGGAGGAGAATTGGTTCCTAATTAAACCTTTCTTCATTTTTAAATGTAAATGATCTTAAATGAGAGGGTTTTAAAAATTATATATATATATATATATATATATATACACACACACACACATATATATACTGTCTCTATATGTATATATATATATATATATATATATACGTATGTGTATATATATATATATATACATAAAATGTACACGTTTATAATACAAAGTCTGCAGTTATATTGTACATGTAGGGAAGTAAAAACCACGCTAGAAGTTAATACCCTGTCAGTTGATATTAAAGGATAAGAGATGAGAAAAGCTCAGACCTTACTTTGAAGGTGTGTGGCCAAAGTCTTGTAAGGGAGAGATAAAGTAGGGAGAAGAATCTTTTAACTAGTACTAACTACTAGTATTAAATGTAAACAATACCCAAGTCTAGCATTTTTTCATAAGTGGTATTGTCAGCCGGTGAGCTCTGTAAGAGTAAAATCTGTAATTTTAATTTTGCATTAGTAATACTTAATCCTATTCCTAACATGTAAGATAATTGGTTGCACAATGGCGCTCTCTTTTCATGTTTTAATTACCAATGAAGCCAAGCATCAGAACAAAATCCAAATAATTAGCCATCTTTAGAAATAACTTGAAGTAAAAAATTACTTCAAATAATGTTTAAATAGTATTAGAATATTTTAAAATATTATTAACTACAAGTAAAACATAGCTAATTCAATATGAAATCTCATAATTGTATGTGACTTTAGAGATCACCTGGCCCAGAAGAGCTCAAAACTAATTAATGCCTCAGTTGGCTCAATCTAAGTCAGATTCTAGGCCTGCTGCACTTTAGCCTGGAGGATGGGGCTTGCTTTGATACAATTCAATCCCCAAGATGATTAGTTTGACTCTGTTCCCATGGTTAGAACTGTTCTAGTGAGCATCAAGAAGAATTTGGTGCAAATTCTTCACCACATTTAGGTCATATAATATGTGAGTACTACTTAATGAGAATCTTTTGTGTGACTTCATTTTCACATAGAATTCAGATAAAAACTAAGAATTTCCAACTCTTGGTCCAAGGGTTTAACGGATAGCTATTGAAAAATTAAAGAATCTATTAGTGGAAAATGACTTTCAGAATGAATGGAGACATTATTTCACATCCTAAGGTAATAGTTCCCCATCCCATCAGATTGGCAGGATAGTCTAAAATAATTCATCCATAAATGAGTGGTCATCTCTGTAAATGCTTGCAGTGTTTGGGATTCTGCAAATAGATAAATGAGATATGATAGAGGAAATAAATGCTTTGTTAAATCTATCACAATTTTCATTAAGAAATCAATGAAAGAAGAGAAAAAATATATACACAAGCTAAAAAATATTAAAAAATCATTAGAAAGACAGTCATGTCGAGGAACCATTAAAAACATTAAAATTAGGGGCACCTGGGTTCAGTTGGTTAAGCATCCGACTTCGGCTCAGGTCATGATCTCACGGTTTGTGAGTTCCAGCCCCGCATCAGACTCTGTGCTGTCAGTTCAGAGCCTGAAGCTTGCTTCGGATTCTGAGTCTCCCTCTCTCTCTGCCCCTCCCCGACTCTTGCTCTGTCTCTGTCTCTCAAAAAATGAATAAACGTTAAAAAAAATAAAAAATAAAAAAACACATTAAAATTAGAAACTGTCAGATATGTCAGTTCTTGAGAAACTAAACTCATCCTTTAATTACATTTGAAACATAATCATTTTATAACTGAAAGCATCTGCATATACGAAATTTGTTAAAGCCTTAGACTATTTTAGTTCTAGGAAGTTTATTTTTTACTTATTAAAAGTATTGTAACACTTCAGACCTCTATAAAAAACAAAAATTTAAAGAAAAAAAGAATATACTGGAAAAATCCTAATCTTCATAAAATCTTGGCAGAAAGAATATAAGATGACCATAAAAATGTAAGAAACCCATGGAGGAGGGGAAGGAAAAAAAAAAGAGGTTAGAGTGGAAGAGAGCCAAAGCATAAGAGACTCTTAAAAACTGAGAACAAACTGAGGGTTGATGGGGGGTGGGTGATGGGTATTGAGGAGGGCACCTTTTGGGATGAGCACTGGGTGTTGTATGGAAACCAATTTGACAATAAACTTCATATATTGAAAAAAAAATGTAAGGTTATAAACAAAGAAAATACTAACACTTTTGTTCATATTAAAGAATATCTTCTGATAACCACTGGATTAATCTTCCCATTATAATATAGTTTTTCCCATAAGAAAAACTCAATTACTAAACACAATTAGAAAGTAGTAGAAAAAAAATTCCATTGTACCCTACTGTGAAGATTTTGCAAGTGGAAAGACATATATATATATATATATATATACACACACACACACACACACACACACACATAAGGGCAAAGTTTTCTTTAAAGAAATATTTGCTGCAGAAAATCTCATCCCCAGAAAGGTGAAAAAGAAAAAAAAAAAATGAGAGCTACTCACTCTGATCTTAAGATGAAACTTCAATACTAGTAATAGGCTCTCAAATTTTGAGCCTGGAGAGGCTATTAGAGATTCTTTATTCCATCTTGCTTCTTAATTGCCTCCCTGATTGAAAGTGAGTTGGCAGAACAACAAATCAACAAGCAGCCTACTTCCTGCCAATTTGATTTCCCAAGGTGTCTATTGTATGTGTCTGCATTTGTGTGTACCCATACATAGACACAAGATGCATACATAGGGAGTCCAGGCCAATAAACTTTTTATGACAAGTGAAGGCTTTGGCTCAATTTTCTCAGGCATTCTCTTATCCTGGATCATCAGTATCAACATTCAAAAGAAATTTTGGGTTGATTATGTCAAAACTCATTTTTATTATTATTTTTTAATAGCTTAAGGTATCAACATAAACCCTCTAAACTTTACCTCGTGGAAATAAAATAGCAAAGAGAACCTTGGAGCACAACCAGTCTGAGCCACTCACTCCTTAACTCCTTTCTCAGACCCATTTTATAGACCATTCGTTCTCAAACTTTGGTGCATCAGAATCACTTAGAGATTTGTTAAAACACAGAATGCTGAGTACTCCAATCTCTAAATCTTTGATCCAGTAGGCCTGTTAAAAAAATTGCATTTCTAACAAGTTCCCAGGTGGTGCTGATACCACTCGGAAAACCACTGTGCAATGCCTTCCATTGACTGGGGTTAAAGTGGGTTGGAGAAGACAGCAGAAAAGACAAGCCCAATCAAGAAAAAAATCAGCCTAAAGCTTCTTCCTGAACCAGAAGGATGAAAAGGAAAAAAGAAATAAGAAGGAAAGTAAATCAGTGTGAAAAGCAACAAAACTCCCTTTCTAACAAAGCATACTTTATGGGAATTATGTATTTATCTTCACCAGATTAGCCCTAAGAACTGAGATGGACTCTCCGCCCAAAATTTAATTTGCATGTTGAGACTGATGACACCACACACACACCCAAGGGGCATGAAGAGATTTATTGGTCACATAATGAGGTCATATAATGAGGGAGAGCAAGGCTGGTTTCCATGCTGAAGCCAAGCCAATAATGGCTTGAGAAAAGATCAAAGGAGAGCAACTGGCTTAGGATTTTGTGGTGGTAAGGAAGTGGGCTGGGATGAAGGTCTTCCTATGTGCAAACTTGTGTTTGTATGATTTAAACTTTCCACTGATGCCAAAAGAGGGAATATTCATTCAGGTTTTCTTTTCAGCTTGCCTAGATATGGTGCCAAAAGGAAGGTGAATGGTGGGCTTAAAACCTACCAACAAACATCAAAAATGGAGTCAAATTTTTTTACTACAATTCACTCCTGGAGATTTACTGATAACTGAAATACACCATGTTTCATTTAATTGAATTTGGGTTTGTTTGCATGTCATTATGGTACTCTGTGAGGCCTGTAGCCTGAGGCTAATTAATTCCTTTTTCAAGAGTCCAACACTGCACATTTTAACTAGTGAAATGAGTGCCTTGGCCACTGGCAAGAATGTTTGGATCTTCCCAAAAAAGACAAAGCGTGTTTTGCTGAGGTGGTGGTGGTGGCTTTTGTATATGGCAGTGGTGTTTGTGGCTTTAGTATATGCAGAGAACTCTGTGACATTGATTTATATTTTTGCTATTTATGAGGCAAGAGATTTCCAGCATTCCTTATCCCAAAGAGAATGACCTTGGATAAGGAAATGTTATTGCCATTGACCAAACCAGGTGTCCAGACTGTTGGCAATGGTGGTAAGAATGTGTAAGAATGTGTAAGAATCAGCAGATTGTTGGCTAGTGCATCCAATGCTAAAATAACTGACTAAATTTGGCTAAATGTGCTGACCCTTGGGAATTGTCCTTGATCAGTGATTTTCTCGTTAAATGATAAAAACCAGAAGCTCTCCAGAGAGCTCTATCACTTGGGACAAGATCCCACCATACATAAAGTATATGAACTCCCTTAGTAGTTCACTCAGTTGGCCCAAGGGGCTGCCCAAGTAGCCAAGGATTCTAGGAGAAAGATGACTTCCTCTGGCACCATGGCATCTGGCAAAGAACAAAAGGCGGGGGGAGCCCTTCTCCAAGAGGGGTATGCCAGAGGGTCTACAAGTGTCCCGGAAGTACAATTTGTTTTATAGCAAGGAAGCCACACTGTGCTTATAGGACGCTATACCTATGGCCAGTGGTATATAGAATCATAGATTCAAGAGCTCTGTATCCAAGAAAGTCCAGCATACGACCAGCAATTGCTACTCTAATGATATATAGCATGTGACTGCGGAGGGAAGTTTCTTTCATGAGAAGACTGTGAACAGCCTGTGGTAATCATGAATAGTCCAGCGACTACAGGAGGCATGAAAGAGAGTAGCTAACCTTTACAGTGCAGGAATTGAAGGTGTAGGGAGGTGGAGATTGAGAAATTGGGGTTGGGTGGGGGTGGGTAGAGGGATTGGCAATGTCCTATAGAAATTTAGATAGATTCTAGAATTGTTTGTTGAAGGTATTTACATTCAAGGTGGGCCAATTTTTAACAGTATAAATAGACAAGTAAAATTTGTAAATGATTATCTCCAGAAAGTCTAAAGTAGATGTTGAGCTTGTTTTAACATTGTTTGATATTACTGATGCTGATGAGATCAATAGCTGTTTCCTAATAGTATCAGGGAAAGAAGAGTACCCAGCTGAGCAAATAATTTTTAGAAATTCAGCTGAGACATTGGGGCCATGCACTGTGTGAGGAAATGGTACCATGTTGGTAGCCAAATAAAACTATATTGTAAAAAATATATTTCACCCTTTGAAGGTGAAAGCAAACTGCAGCTCAGAAGCAGTTGAAATAGATTTTTAACAGAATTTATAATCCAAATCAGTAATGGCACAATATTTACCAATTATTGATTGTATGGAATCAGTAATTTCAATACAATCGGTATGAGGGCTTTAATGAGTGGGACCTATTGCATTGAGGTTGCAGTAATCCACTCTGAGATACCATTCATTCTAAGTAAATAGGCCAAATTGAGCTGTTTAATGGAGCAATGAGGGTAATCACCCTTCTCGAAAAGGTTAACTATTTTAACTGGTGGGGAAGGACAGGGGCATTGGGTCTATTTTGTCAAGGCAGTTATAAATGTCAGTGACTTAATTTTTTTGTATTACTGTTGAGTTACTGCATCCATGCCTGCCCTGCTGTGGATATTTTAGATATAACTATGGGAAAGTTAGGCAAAACACTAGTTTGAACTAGTGAATAAGGATAAGGGTAAGGTAAAGTATAAATTTTTTTTTCTATTTTATATTTGGTAACTCATTTAAGGGTATAAAAGGTGGTTTTTTATATTTAGTGGATTCCTATGCATAACTCTAATTTGAGTCCTAGTATTGATTAAAGCCATGGAAAGTTTGCAAATTGGTACATCTCAGTAGGTGTTAAAGTTGATTCAGAAGTGTTGTAGAAGTGCAAAATCTAATCAGCATCCTTTATCTTCTGTTATACAAAGTATTTTAATAAATATACAGTATCCAACCAGGTCAAACTGTGAACATAATTTTTAGTTTTTTGTTTGTTCCTTTCCCTGTCTAATTTCCTTCTCTTTGTTTCTTTTCTTTTCTTTCAATCCTTTTCTTTTCTTTTTTCTTTTCTTTGCTTTCTTTCTTTCTTTCTTTCTTTCTTTCCATCTTTCCTTTCCTTTCTTTTCCTTCCCTTTCCTTTCCTTTCTTTCCTCCTTCCTCCCTTCCTTCCTTCCTTCCTTCCTTTCTTCCTTCTTCTTTCTTTCTCCTTTCTTCTTTCTTTCTTTTCTTTCTTTCTTTCTTTCTTTCTTCTTCTTCCTTTCATTACTTAATATATTTTAAGTGTGGGGTCATCACTGCATTTCTCATATTTATAAGTTTCTTCCTTCAGAAAGTTATAAATTGGTATCTATGGAGGAAGAAATCTTTTCCCATGGCAACGATTGCTTTATTTGATTTAAGGACCTTGAGCTTAAATGTCAAGTTTTAAATAAACCCTTTCCTATCCCATGGATTGGAGATAGGGCATGGGTTTTTTCCTGTAACTCTGAGGGTCTGGATCTTTTTTGCAACAAAGGTATGGGTAGCAGCATCAGCAAAGGCCAATATTAGGACACTAGTGTTGCAGGACTTTTTTACCTCTATACTCGGGATTCATTGTCTCGCCACTTCGAAGAATGAAGAGGTGGACACAGGATAAAATGAACAGTAGTCAAAAGTTTATTAGAGTATAAGAAAGTAAGAATAGTATGAAAGTTCTCTTTATAGAGAGGGGACATTTGAAAATGAATACCTGAGACTATAGGCAAGGGTCTTTGTTTTATAAGCTTTGGTCAGCCCCCACTTCCCTTCCCCCTGTTCCATCTCAGGTTTTATCCTTATTGGCTGGATAACTCTAGGTGCTGGGTTGCCCATTCCTGACTGGTTCCACTCCATTGTGTGAGGAGTCAGACTATGGTCATACTGCCCCTTGTGTAACTTAAGTTTTATGGCTTACTTTTTTTAGTTAGGTATTTTGATTGTCAAATTCCTGAGGGAAACCTGAGGGGGAGTAGGTGGTATCTGTTATATTCTAAAGAGGAACCTTATGTTCCAGAGCGTTTGCTGTGGTCAGATGCTCCTAGCATTGTTCCAAAATATGTGTTTTTCCCCACCCAGGTACCTCAGGTCCTAACCTAAAATCTCTCTGCCTATTTTATCCTATCTTTTCCCTATCATACTAGTGAGCCATTTACTTTTAAAATGTGACCTCAGCATGCTACAGGATGACTTCCCTTCCTCTACACAAGTGACCACCCAGTAGATCCACATATTGCACAGGGTACTAGTCTTTCCCCTGAAAACTCTATAGATTAAGGCCAATGCGTGGGTGATACACACAACCAGCAGTTACAGGGTAAAAGTTGTTCCCTGAGCCTAGTGTCAATCACAGATTATGCTGAATTGGATATTCACAATTTAGTCTAAAATTTATAGATGAATCTGAACTGAGATATGCAACACAATGCCATTTTAAAGAGGGCTGCAATGTCATATTCTTGTCCCTAAATGTTTGAAAATGTTGTCTTCGGTTGGTTAAATCTCTAACAGAAACTTCTTAAGACTCAGAAAATGCAACACAAAGTAGCACCTCAAAAAGCATAAGCTAGTCAGTAGGCACCATTTCAACATACATGCTAGACAGCAGGCAGCAGAGCCATATAGCAAACCAAAGAAAGAGAAGAAAGACCCCATTGGTGGTGGCCATCACATAGACACTCTGCCCATGGCATCCATTCTTGTGGCCTTTCACAGAGATGGGATGGGTCCCTCAATCCAAAATTCAGTTTGGATATGGAGACTGATGAAGTCACTTATACATCAAGAGGGTATAAAAAAGTTTGTTATTCATATGAGGCTTTGAAGGTAGAGCATATATGCTCCAAGGCTGGTATAAAAGTGTCTTAAGAGAATAAGAAGCAGAAACTGGCTTAGGATTTTACTGTGGTTAGGGAGTGAGGCTGGGGTAAGGTTTTCTTTTTCTTTTTCTTTTTCTTTTTTAATATTTATTTATTTATTTTTGAGAGAGAGATAGAACAAGCGGGGGAAAAGGAGAGAAAGAGAGGGAAACACAGAATCTGAAGCAGGCTCCAGTCTCTGAGCTGCCAGCACAGAGCCCGACACAGGGCTCGAACCCATGAACTATGAGATCATGACTTGAGTGGAAGTCAGCCACTTAACTGACCAAGCCACCCAAGCACCCCTGGGGTAAGGGTTTCTGGCAGGCATACACAGGGCTTATGAACCTCTTCATGGTGACAAAGGAGGAAACAACTTAGCTTTCTTATTAATTTGTCCAGATGTGGACAGAAGGAAGGTGAAGCTTGAAAGTTTTTAACAATTAAATATCAAAAGTAGACTCTATTACAACTCTTTTATTATTGCTTCAATCCTCTTGTCATGTTTTACATTATTTTGTTGGGTGGGGCAGGATAAAGAGAACTTCAACCCACTCCTATTACTGTTTAAAAAAAGAAAAATCCCAAAATTAGAAAAAAGGAGAGAAGACTTGATATTGATTGTGAGTCTTCTTTATGCAATTCTTTGTAATAAATATTTATGTATTTCTATTTCCTTTATTTTTCTCAGAATTAAACTGAGAAAGTGGTTTGCCCACGGTTACACAGTTGTAAAAGAACAGAAATAGACTGGAGAGTCACTTGGGTGCCTGTTTAACCCCAAATCACTTTCTTCCCCATTGCCCCAGGATATCTCTCAGTTCAGGAGTTTTTGTTTTGTTTTGTTTTGTTCTGTTTGTTTTTCCCCATGTGGTTTCTCAAGTTGATACAAAAAAGGAAAAGTAACAAAAATCAAATGGATAGAATAATCCAATACAGATTGCATGTCAAAGCTATATTTTGTATAGTCTAACTACCTACCTAGGTATCTATAT
The DNA here is from genome assembly GCF_023721935.1 of Panthera uncia. NCBI lineage: Eukaryota > Metazoa > Chordata > Mammalia > Carnivora > Felidae > Panthera > Panthera uncia. The sequence goes on along the minus strand of NW_026057580.1, from coordinate 77,344,978 downwards.
ATCTGTATTTTCTAAGAATCAACAATGGTTAGCATTTTTGGACCCAGTTTTCATTTAGTGGTATTATATTTGTGTCTTAGGGAATGAGAAACTGGCATTTCATTAAATAAATAAACTTTTATCACTTGAAAATTATCTATATATAGTCTCATTAGATTTTTCTTTCCTTGGGGACTGAATAACTTACTTTGTTATATTGTATAACTTTTTTTGGTATAATCACACTAAAATGGATTTTCTGTCACAGTGGAGGATGAAGTTGAAGGTAAATGTATTAGTTATTCTACTTTTCTAATTTCTTGGGTAAGAATTCTGCATGTGGAGACTTTACATACATTATAGGGCTTTCATAATTATCTCTTGTAGTCTAGCTCTTTAAGTAAGACATAAATTTGCAGAAATTCTATTGGGTTTAGAATAACAAGAGTTACCAGCCCATATTTCTTCAATAGCACAATTTCTATTTTTTTCTCACATAAATTTTAAGTTTAAAGAGACAAAATCAAGTACATACCTAAGCAAGCATAGTAAAGGCTTAGTATATGATTCAGTAAGGATGAACAGACACTGCAAGTGAAAAATTGAAAAAGTAAATATATCTGGTTCCATGATTCTTTGATAGTATTTAAGAGGATAGGACCCTCAAGAATAAAGTTTATGACTTTAGGAATGTCTCCTTATCTAGTTTCCATGGTATTCATATTCAGAGAGATGGGAGAGGACAGAGTCAGGAAAATGTTTTTGTGAAGTACTCAAATTATTCAGTCACTGCAGACTCCAAAGTGAGACAGTGTTGTAAGCCATTCTATAAAATGACCTAATGGAATTTGGCTACCTGCTTCATGGCCATCCTTCGTAGCTTATGATCATCTCCCATATTTCAAATTGATCAATGCTCTTTTACCTTTTTCTTTGACTATTATACATGTTTTTGTTCTGAAATTCATTTACTCTTTGATTCACATTTTTGCTCACTAACATTTTAATTCCCAAGAGCATGCTAGACATTGTCTTGGAAGCTAGGAAGAGAGACATCACAAAGTTGAATAAGAGCTATGCACAGAATTGCTGCCTCTAAAGAGTTCAGAGTCAAGTGGGAGTTCAAGTCAATAGGGAAACAAGCTAAAAAATAATATATATAAACAACATATGTTCTGTGGTGGAAAGGCATGGATTGAGGGCTTCAGGAACATAGTGGGTAGTGACTGAGGGAAATGGAGAAAAGTCTTGCTAAGGGAGTGCAGCATTTCACATCTGAAATTCATTAGAGATTTATAAAGGTCTTACCTTTCCAAGTATATTCTAGGATTCTTTAGTATAGGGAATCCTACACCATCTTACAGCCTTCATGGTACCTAGAACTATGTGTGTGTTTATGTGTGCTCATGTGAGTGTGTGGACTAAGGTTTACTGTTCAATGGAGTAAGAGATCAAAGAAATAAGGGTATGTGAATGGCAGAATAATATTCAATTAAATTAAGTGTGGGGCCTGTTTCTCTGTAGGGGAACTACCTCAACCCACTTCACAACATGGAAATGAAGAACAGAACAACATTCTGTGCATTGACCTCATGGTCCTTAGGGTTCTCAGGCAGTTAGTAATTAATTTGTTCCTATAGCATACTATGCTATATTTGCAAACCATGCCTTCATCTCACCTAATCACATTTTCAAACTCTCTCATCTCCACACATTCCATATAGTCTTCATGTTGTAATTTGTACTGGGGAACCAGGAAAGTCACAGAATACGCTATTCAGTTTAGATATTCATCTCTTTGAGGATATCTTGCTTTTTGGTCCCAATATAGCTTTGTCTCATGGCTATTCAGGCATTACTCTTCCCAGGTTCCAACTATCCCCTCTTTCATACTCTGCATTTAAATGGTATCACCTCATTAGCTGGAGTTTGTATTATTCAAGGTTCTCAAGAGGAAACACGGTATCTAAATCTATATCATCTGTTGAAAGAGTCTACCTGGGAAAGGGGTCAGAATTTTAAGGAATTGGCTTATGGCTATGGGATTGTGGAGACTGTAAACTTAGAGATCTGTAGGGAGGGTAAATCCAGCAGGCTGGAAATTCAAGCAAAATTTTTATTACAGTCTTGAGACAGAATTGTGTGTTCTAGGAAATCTCAGTCTTTATTCTTAGACCTTTAATTTAGTTGAGGCCCACCAACTCATAGTCATCTACTTTACTCAAAGTCTATTGATTGTAAGCATTAACCAAATTTTTTTTTAAAAAATTTAACATTTATTTATTTTTGAGAGACAGAGAGACAGAGTATGAGCGGGGGGAGGAGCAGAGAGAGAAGAAGACACAGGATACAAAGCAGGCTCCAGGCTTTGAGCTGTCAGCACAGACCCCAATGCGGGACTCTAACCTACAAACAGTGAGATCTGAGCCTAAGTGGGACAGATGCTTAACCGACTTAACCCCAATATTAACTAAATTTTTAAAAATGTTTCATAGCAACATCTAGACTGGTATTTCACCAAACAACTGGGCACCATAGACTAGCAATGTTGACATAAAAATAACCATCACAGGATTCATCACAAACATGAAGCTGGATGTATAATTTATTCCAGGTTTTCCTTTAATAGCCAGATCCAAATGTGTGTCTTCCCTAAGAAAGCAACATGACAGTGACAAGATAACTTTATTAAAAGGGCCACTGTAATATCAAAATAAAAGTGATGTCTGTAAAAACTAAAGATAATATATGTTTTATCAACAAAGTCTGTTTACAAAACTAAATTTACTTATCTTTAGAAAAGCATCCACATTTTGCTATTGTGACTGAACCAAAAATATTAGAAACATGTTGTCAAGAACATGGATCCTAGACAAAATTTTGGAGGCTTAGAAGTATGATATCACGTTATTGGTAGGCCTGCAAACTTGCATGAGCTTCTCCTCCTACTTTTTGACATGCTTTTATTTATCCAATAGATATGAGGTAACTGATACCAATACTATGTCATTCTTCTTGTGGACTACTATAATGAATACAGCAAAACATTCTTTGACTTTAGAGGGGATATAATTTTATGTCATGGGCCTATTAGTATCAATGGTATTAATTTCAAATTATGTTGAATATATGTGCTACTGATTTTAATAGCAATGTTTTTATTTCCTCAGTTAGCCAACATAAAATGTCAGATTACAAATGAAACTGCACATTTTTTAAATGTAAACGTAGATAACTATGTTTCATTTTTTTGTGTGTGTGAAAGTACTCTGCATGTATTTTCTATCATTTATCTTGGTTTGTGACTTCTCACCTACAGAATCAGAGGAGTTCTTTATGTATTCAGAACACTAAACTTTTGTTGCTTACTTTATTGTGATACCTTGCCCACTTTGATATTTTTATGAGTGTTTATAATGTATCTTTTGATAAGCAGAAATAAATTATTAGTTTTAGTGTTGAAAAAAAAATTGTTGGCCATGCTTGCTTTGAAACCTATGGAGAGAATCCTTCCTTCCTTTGTTCTAGATTTTGGTGGTTTGCCAGCAATCTTTGACATTCCTTAATTTGTAGATATAGCACTTCAATTGCTGTCTCTTTTACCACATAGCATCCTCCCATCATGTGGCAGTGTCCTCTCATTTCTTATAATACTAGGCATATTGGATTAAAAGGCCATCCTATTCCAGTGTATCGTCATCTTAAATTAACTAATTATATCTGCAATGATCTTATTTCCAAATAAAGTCATATCCTGAGGTACTGGTGATTAAGATGTCAACATACCTTTTTGGGTATGTTGTTATACCCAATTCAAGAGGAAACACGGTATCTAAATACCGTGAATTGTGTTATGACACAATTCAATCATAACTCATCCTCATGGATATCTTTCTGGGACTCAATTTTATCATCCATAAAATGAAAGACATAAGGAAAATAACTTCTCAGGTGACTTGAAGCATTTACATCCTATATTTTTAATTTTAGTTACACTCTATAATTGCTGTTTATAACATCTTTATTTATTCAACAAATATTCATGAAAATTATAATACATCTAGAGTACTGGAAATATAGAAATAAACAGCAGTCCTCACACTTAATGTCTTCCACTTCAATGGGTAAGATGGAAAGTATAATGTAGTATGGAATTCTAATGTATATTGAAAACATTGTGACTAGCTGGGTGGAGTGGGAACAATGAAATGCTTCTTAGGCAAGAGTTTTCTAAGTTATGAAAGATGAATGCAAGTCTGTGATTTAAGAAGGCAGGAAATGGTTTTTAAGTGGAGGGAAGAACTGAATGTGTATTTGCAAAGGCACTGAGGTATAAGAGAATATTCGGGATTCAACGAACATCTGGTAGTTTGACCTTCACAGAAGCCTCAGCTCTGGCAAGGGACTGAAGAGATAGGAATGGTAAAATTATAAGAGGCATAACTATAATTCTCAGGAATTTGAGCTGTATCCCATAGCTATGGTGAACTTAATGACTAGTACCTAATAGAAGAGTGTATTCATATGTTATAAATTATTTAAATTCAGTGTGGTAGCAGACTGGAATATAAGGGATATATTGAGTCTTTGTGGAAACAGAAAGATCAATTAAAAGGCAAATGATACTACTAAGGCAAAGAATCTTAAGGGCTTGAAATATAGCAGTAGCTAAGAGAATGTAGCCAAGAGAGCAGACTTTGGAGTTAACAAGGACACAGAATTACCATAATTTGGCAATGAATTAAATTTGGAAGAGGCAGAGGCTGATGAAAAAGGAGTCTAGGATTTGTCAAGTCTTCTGATTAATTCTAAGATGGTGTATTTCCCTGAAAGGAAAATTTTGAAAAACAAAAAAGGAAGCATAAGAACAAAACTGAGAAGTATTGTTTTGTAAATGATGAGCTGGAAGTGACTTAGGACATCTAAACAGAAATGCTCCATGTGGTTGAGTATGTAGGGCATTTCTGACTGTGCTCAGACTGAGTGGAGTTGTAACAAATTCCCCTGATGTATCCTGGAGATTTGGTGGTCATATGCTACGTGATTTAGGTGGACAAAGCTCTCCTTCCCACTAGGTAGGAATTTCTATCCTTGATTTGAGCGTGAGAGGAGCAGTTCCCCAATGATAAGCAATTGGAAACCCCACCCTTTCTTTGTGTTCCAAATTAGTAAACCAGTACTGATGAAACCAAAGAGCAGAGCTGGGCAATGATTCCTGCAGAAACTTTTCTCATGTATATAGAAAGTGATAGAAACATTAGGGTGGCCTGTATGATATGAATAAAGAGAAAAAAGGATTGGTTCAAAGGCTATCAGATCATTGATAAGAATCATGAGTCTATACATGGGACATGAATTTATACATGAGATAAATCAACCTATACACAGAATAAAATTGCATTGAACTATATATAAACACACACACACACACACACACACACACAGACCCCAATACAGATTTTAAACTGTTGAAAACTAGGTCTATAGCCTAGTTGGTAGAAATGTACCAATGTCAGTTTCTTCCTATTGATGTGGTACTACATCCGTGTAAGGTGTCACCGTTGGGGAAGCTGGGTGAAGAGTACATGGGACTTTTTGTACTATTTTTGTAACTTTTTTGACTCAATAATTGTTTCAAGTAAAAAACAAAAAAAAAGTTCAAAGGAAAAAAAAAATCAGCCAGAGATGCTGCTGCTGTCTGCACCCTCCCTTATCTATCACTAACTTGATTGCTGAACAAAACAGGCTATGGCATTACTTATGCCAGTCATTTCCAGTCACATTTGAAGAATAGAGTTACTAGGGAGGTAATGTTCCTGAGATTAATGCTGTTTCCATTTCTATATATAATCTTAGTACATCTGTTGTATAAACTTGAAAAAGCTACTTAATCTTTCTATTCCATAGCTTTCCCCATATGTAATAGAGATAATGGTTGCTAATGGTTGTAAAGAAGTTTAATGAGTTAGCATATGAAAACACTTGGGTCATGTTTCTAGAAGGTCTTATCTTTGTGATCAAGTGTTTGCTGGTAGTTTCTAGCAAAATGCCTTGCATATATTAAAAGAATGTTTGCAATTACATTTATGGCAACTATTTAAAAAATCATATCATTTGAATGCTTATTTCAGTATGTAGTATACTCAGCAAAAATGCTTAAGCAGTTAAACATTTTAAAAATGAGAAAGCTTTTTTGCTGACATTAGAGCTTTTAATGTTTCTGAATTAATAGACATTCTTATAATCACAGACCTCAACTGTCAGTCACAAATAGCAATTTAATGAAGACAGTGTACTGCAGCAATCCCTTAAGTATTTATTAGATAGTGATTCATCTACATTTTGTGCAGGAAGACTGATTTGATAAGAAGACACTGACCTTGCAAGAATGTATTAAATTTGACCAACTCACACTATTTTTAAATGATTCACCTTCTCTTAAAGTCTGTGTATAATAAAATGAATGGCATTTTATTTACGTTATTGTGAAATAAACCAGTCAGTAAGTAAAAAAGATACATGAAAAATATAAAGTTAGAATTAAAGAAGAAAGAGAAAGGAGGAGGAGGAGAATTGAAGAAAGAAGCAAAGAAGGACAAGAGAAGGACAAAAGAAGGACTTACCAGAAAGAAGCACAGCATTTTCTAAAGTAAAATTGGCCAATCTAACCAACATTCATAAAATTTAATAACAATAGTTTTGGAATTTCTTTTGAAAATATTCGTATTCAATCCAAAACTGAGCTGATGCATGATTCTATTATTATCAATTTATCTATTTCTACATTGACAATTTTAGTGAAAAGAAAAGCTACACTGCTCACACTGATTTTAAAGTTCTATATGCTAAATTCTTAAATGGACTGAAAGAGTAGCCCCTTGTTATCTGTAATATTTTCTACCTACTATACTTTTGGCACCTCCTGAAAAAGTTTGTCATTAATTATGTGTTTAGTTTCTAATAATTATTTATAATACCACACTATCTTGATTACAATAAAATTATACTAAATTTTGAAAACCGGTAATGTTCTTGCCAGATTGTTCTTATTTCCCTCATTGTATTATCTATTGTAAGTCCTATGCATTTCCGTATGAATTTTAGAATCACTTTCAAATTTTTATATAAAAAAATCTGCAGTTTTGATTTGGATTGCATTGAATCTATAGATCAATTTGGAGAGAATTGACAATATTGAGTCTTCCAGCCCATTAACAAGGTATCTCTCTCCATTTGTCTAGATCTATTTGAAATTCTAAGCATCATTTTACTTTTCAATGCACAGATCTTTTGTGAGATTTATCCTAATTATTTCACATTTAATAATACTGTAAATGGCATTTAAAATTTTTAGTTTTCAGTCATGTATTCTTACTATGTAGAAATACAAGTGATAAACCCTGCATCCACTAGCAATTACCTTCCCTTGCCCACTAATCTACTCTCTTGTCTCTATCATTTGCCTTTTCTGGACATTTCATATAGAGTATTCTGATGTATGGCCTTTACATGTGGCTTCTCTCACTTAGCATGAGGCTTTTCAAGGTACATCCATGCAGTACCCTGTATTAATACTTCATTCTTTTTTATGGCTGACTGACGCTCTGTTATTTGGACATACAAATTTTGTTTATCACTTCATCTATTAGTGAATATTTTGGTTGTTTCCACATTTGAGCTATTACAAAAAATGCTGTTGTGAACATTCATGTACAAATTTTCACGTGAACATATTTTCAAGCCTTTTGGCTATATACCAAGAGGGGAGTTGCTAGGTCATATGATAACTATGTTTAACTTTTTGAGTAACTGCTGAACTGGTCGCACCATTTTACATTCTGACCAGTAATATATGAGGGTTCCATTTTCTCCACAACCTCACCAATACTTGCTTTCATCGGTTTTGTTGTTGTAGCCATCCTGTTAGTGTGAAGTAGTATATCATTGTGATTTTTATTTACATTTCCCTAATGACTAACAATTTGGGGAAAATTTTCATGGACTTATTAGCCATTTGTATATTTTTTTTGGAGAAATGTCTATTCAAATCCTTCACTCATTTATTAATTGTATAGTTTGTCTTTTTATTGTTGACTTGTGAGTTCTTTACATATTTAGATAATAAACCTTTATCAGATGTTTTGAAAGTATTCCCTCCAATCCCCTGCATCATCTTTTCATTTTCTTGATAGTATCCTTTGCGGCACATACATTTTTAATTTTGAAGTGCAATTTATCTATTTTTCCTTTGGCTGTGTTTGCTTTAAGTGTCATATCTAAGAAACCATTGCTTAATCTAAGGTCACAAAGATTGATAGCTATATTTTCTTCAAAAAGTTGCATGCTTTCAGATCTTACATTTAGATCTAAAGACCTAAAGGCCATTTTGAGTTAATTATTGCATATTGCGTGAGATTAAGTTTCAATTTCATTCCTTTGCACATGGATATCCAGCTGTATTTATTGAAAAGAATTTTCTTACCCCATTGAAATGGTCTTGGCATCCTTATCAAAAATCAGTTGACAATAAACATACTAGTTTATTCTTAGAGTTTCCATATGATTCTATATATGTACATATTCATCATTAAGCCATTACCACGCTGTCTTGATTAGTGCAGCTTTGTAGTAAGTTCTGAATCCTAGAGGTACAAGTCTACTGATTTGTATTCTTTTTTAAGACTCTTTTGGGGGCGCCTGGGTGGCTCAGTCGGTTAAGCATCCGACTTCAGCTCAGGTCGTGATCTCGGTTCGTGGGTTGGAGCCCCGCGTCGGTCTCTGTGCTGACAGCTTGGAGCCTGGAGCTTGCTTCGGATTCTGTGTCTCCCTGTCTCTCTGCCCCTCACCCACTTGCATTCTGCGTTTGTCTCTCTCAAAAATAAATAAACATTTAAAAAAATTTAAAAAAAGACTCTTTTGGCTATTATGGGATTCTGGTAGAAACTAGACGAAATTTATAGGACAATTTGAAGGGTTTGTCCCATTTACCAATAGTAGGTCTTCCCATCCATGAACATGAGATTTCTTTCCATTTACTTAGATCCTCTTTAATTACTTTCACAGATATCTGGTAGTTTTCAGTTGTACAAGTCTTTAATACCTCTTGTTAAATGTATTCCTAAATATTTTTTGATGCTATCGTATATGGAACTTATTTCATTTTCAGATTGTTTGTTGGCAGTGTATAGTGAAAAAGCTGATTTTTGTGCATTGATTTTATATCCTCCAACCTTGCTGAATTTATTGGTTCTAATAGTTTAGTTGTGTGTATGTGTGTATGTGTGCATGTGCGTGCGTGCATGTGCATTTTCCCTAGGATGTTATATAGATAGAAGCATGTCATCTGCAAATAGGGACAGTTTTACTTCTTCCTTTCCTATCTAGATGCTTTTTATTTATTTTTATAGCCTAATCGCCTTGGCGAAAACATCCAGTACAAAATGTTCTATAGAAGTGGTGAGAGAGGTTATCTTTGACTTATTCTTGATCTTAGAGGGAAGGTTTTTATTTTACCATTTAGTATATAGCAAAATTGTGGGGTTTTATAGATGTTCTTTATCAGATTAAGGAAGTTGCCTTCTATCCCTATTACATTATGAAAGTGTGTTGGATTTTGCCAAATGCTTTGTCTGCATCTTTGAAATGATTCCATGGGTTGGCTTTATTCCATTGATACGCTTTATTCTGTTGATTTTAGTATGTTGAATGTATGTTAATCCTGAATCCTGCAACATTGCTAGACACACTTGTTAATTCTAGTACTATTTTTTCAAGATTTTCTATGAAGAGGATTATGTCATCTATAAAGAAAGGTATAGTTATACTTTATCTCTTCTGATAATGAAGGTTTTATTTCACTTGCTTTATTGCATTTGCTTTTATCTCCAATAAATTGCTGAATAATTGTGTTAACAGTGGATATTCTTGCCCTATTCTTGTATTTCAGAAGACTCATTCAATCTGTCAACATTAAGCATAATGTGAGTTTTAAGTATAGATTACCCTTATTAAATTGAATGAGTTATTTTATTTGTTTGCAGAGAGATTTATTTAATTTTTTAATGTTTATTTATTTTTGAGAGAGAGAGAGACAGAGCGCATGCAGGGGAGGGGCAGAGAGAGGAAACACAGAATCTGAAGCAGTTCCAGGCTCTGAGCTGTCCGTGCAGAGCCCCATGTGGGGCTCGAACCCACAAACCATGAGATCATGACCTGAGCTGAAGTCAGACGCTTAACTGACTGAGCCACCCAGATGCCCCCAGAGAGTTTTCTTTAAAAATCAGGAATGAATGTTGGATTGTGTCAATGACATATTCTATATCTATGGAGATGATCATATGACTCTTATTTTTTAGTTTGTTAATATAGTGAATTATGTTGATTGATCTTTAAATATTTCCATTCCTGAGACAAACCCCACTTAGTAATGGTGTGTTATCATTTTTATATAATGTTGAATTTGGTTTGCTAAATTTTGTTCAGAAATTTTGTGTTTACACACATGACAGATATCATCTATAGTTTACTTTTCTCTAATGTGTTTATCTGGTTTTGGTATCAGGATAATGCTGACTCCATAGAATGAGTTGTAAAGTAGCCTCATTTTAATTTTCTGAAAGAGCTCATGGAAAATAATGGTATTATTTCTTCCCCAAATATTTGTTAGAATTCATCAGTGAAGCCATACGGAGCCAGAGGCTTTCTTTTTTGGGAAGGGTTTTAATTATAAATTTAATTTTTAAATTTATTGGCATAAAGTTTTTTACTTCATTATTGTTCATTTAATATATGTAGATCTTCATTAATGCCAGACTTCTGAAACCTGATATTGGAAATGTTTACCTTCTCTCTTTTTTTCCTGATCAGTCTCACTAAAGATTAATCAATTTTACTAACCCAATGATGAGCTTTTGGTTTTATTGATTTTTCTCTATTTTTTTTTTTCCTGTTTTCTGTTTCATTAATTTCCACTCTGGTCTTTACCATTTCCATGCTTTTGTTTATGTTGTGTTCAATTAGCTCTCTTTTGCTAGGTTTTCTGGGTTTTGTGTGTGTTTTTTATAGGACCTGCCATCATTGATTTGAGAACTTTAAATAGGTTGTAATTTCAATTTCATTTAGTTAAAAATATCTTCTAATTTCCCTTTTTATATCGTACTTGATCTATGGGGTATTTAGAAGTGTGGTAGTTTCCAAAAATGTGAAAATTTATGATATTTTTGTTATTTTGTAGCAACTGCATTATGATTAGAGACAATATTTTGTATTACTTAAATCTTTTTAAAACTATTAAAACTTATTTCTTGGCTCAGAATGTTATTGATGTATGTAAAACATTTATGCAAACTTGAAAAGAATGCATTCTGCTATTGGGAAATTTTCATAAAATTGTCATTTAGGTCAAGTTAGTTGATAGTTGGTTTTTAAGTCTTCAATATCCTAATTCTTTTAATACTTATTCTATAAGTTTTTGAGCATGGACATTGAAACCTACTTTATTTGTGGGTTTATCTATTTTTCCTTGCTATTCTACCAGTTTTTGCTTCTTGTATTTTGAAATTATTATTAGGTGCATAAATATTTAGGATTGTTTTATTATCTTGAGGAATCGAGCACTTGATCATCATGAAGTGACCATCTCAAGACTTAAAAATATCATTTGCTCTGAATTACTCTTTCAGGTTATTTATAACCTATTATTGCCTGTATATTTAAAGTATATTTATTATAGGCAGCATATAATCTTACCTTTTTACACAATCCAATATCTCTGTCTTTGTAATGATATGGTTTATGTTTAACATGAATATTGATATGGTTGGATTTAAATCTTCCAAGTTGTGGTGTGTTCTCTGTCTTTCCATTTGTTTATTTTGTTTTCCTTCTTTTAATTTTCCTTTTAACACATCTTGCAGTGGAAATTTGCTTCTGATGAATCCTTTGTTTTGTGTGCCTGAAAGTTTTTCTTTTACCTTCAGTTTTAAAGATATTTTCTCTGTTTATAAAAATCTAGTTTGACTGTTTTTTCCCAATACTTGAATGATGCTGATTTCACTGTTTTCCTGAATGTTTCATATAAGAAATCTGATGTCATTTTTACCTTTGTTTCTCTGTATATAATACCTTCTAACCATTTCTCCTTTTAGTGCTTTTTTAAAAAAATCACTGGCTTTGAGCAACCATATTGTGATCTGCCTTCATCAAATTTTCTTCATAATTCTTATTGTGGAACTTCTGAGATCTGTGGGCTGGTAGTATTTATCAAATCTGGAATTTATGTTGGTCGTTGTTTCTTCAAATAATATTCTTCTCCCACTTCTGCAGACCAATTTGCCCCACAGGTCACTAAGGCTGTGTTTATTTTATTTTATTTTTTTCTGTATGTGTTTTTCACTTTGGAGAATTTCTATTTCTATGTGTTCAAATTCACCAATTTTTCAATTTGCTATATATAATCCTCCTTTAATCCTATCCACAGTATTTTCTACCTCAGATATTGAAATTTCCATCTCCAGAGGTTCAATTTTATTTTTAATTATGAATTTTAATTTTAGAACATTTTTACATTCACAGAAAAATTGAAAGTGCACAGAGGCCTTACATAACCTTCTCTCCCACACACAGCCTCCTTCACCATCAATATCTCACATCAGTGTGGTGCGTCTGTTACAATTAATGAACCAATATTGACGTATCATTATCAACAAAGTCCATAGTTTACTTTATAGTTTACTGTTGGTGTTATACATTCTATGGTTTTGGATAAATGTTGAATAACATGTATCTACCATTGTAGTAATATACAGGGTAGTTTCGTTGCCTTAAGAACCCTCTGCTTCAACCATTCATCCCTCTTTTCCCCTTCACCCCTGACAACCACTGATCTTTTCATTTTTTCCATAGTTTTGCCTTTCACAGAATATATGTAGTTGGCATCAGTAGTATGTAGCCTTTCAGATTGGTTTCTTTCACTTAGCAATGTGCATTTAAGATTCCTCCATTTCTTTTCATGGCTTGATAGCTTATCTTTAGTGCTGAATGTTTTTCCATTGTTTAGATGTGCCACAGTTTATTTCTCCTCTTACCTAATGAAGGAAATTTTGGTTGATTCTAAATTTGGTCTTTTATGAATATGGATGCTATAATTATTTGTGTGCAGCTGTTTGTGTGGATATATATTTTCAACTCATTTGGATAAATAACAAAGAAAGGAATTACTGGATTGTGAAGTAAGATTATGTTTAGTTTTATAAGAAACCTCCAAACTTTCTTTTAAAGTGGCTGTACTATTGTGCATTCCCAACAGCAGTTGAGAGTTCCTGTTGCTTTGTCCTCATCAGCATTTAGAGTTGTCATTGTTTTGGATTTTTAGCCATTATAATAGGTGCAAAGCGGGATCTTGTTAATTTGAAATTATCTAATGACATTTAATGTTGAACATCTTTTCATATGCTTATATATATGCTATATCATTAATATGATTGTCATAATTTATGTGACATATCATTTATATATCATATACCATCTATATATCATCATGATGAAATGTGTGGGTCTTTTGCCCATTTTTTAATTGGGTTGTTCATTTTCTTATTGTTGAATTTAATGGTTTTTCATGTGTTTTGGATTAAAAATCCTTTATTAGATTTGTCATTGATAATTTTTTCTTCCAGTCTGTGGCTTATCTTCTCATTCTCTTGACAATGTCTTTCACAGAACCAAAGGTTTTCATTTTTTTAAGTACACTTTTCTCCCAACATGAGGCTCGAATTCATGACCCTGACGTCAAGAATTACATATATTCTCTACCGACTGAGCCAGCAAATTAAATTCAATTAAATTCAACTTACCAATTTTTTTCTTTCATGGATTGTGTCTCTGTTGTTTCATCCAAAAAGACATCACCAAACCCAAAGCATCTAGGTTTCTTCCCTATGGTATCTTCTTCTAGGAGTTTTATAGTTTTTGCATTTTTAAATTCAGGTCTATGATCCATTTTCATTTCGTGTGTGTGTGTGTGTGTGTGTGCAGATATAAGGCCTGTATGTAGATTTTTTTTCTTCTTTTTGCACATGGATTTTCAAGTGCAGTAATTTTATCCTTAGTATTTTACTTTACATCTTCAGTTTTTCTTTTAGTTTGTTTAACATAATAAATTTAAAAAATCATATCATTACAAGATAAATTTTTCCCTTCTTTCTTTTCTTCTTTCTTTTCTTTTTGTTGTATCTGTATAAGAGGATATGTATTAACTGAACTTACTGTAGTATATATTTTATAATATATATAAATTAAACCATCGTGCTATATGTTTTAAATGTATACGGTGATGTATGAAAATTATTTCTCAGTAAAACTGGGAAAAAAGAATCTAAGAAGTAACAAAACGTTTTAAAAATCTTATTAATATACATGTTTGCTAATTCTAACATATATTTCAGTTCTACATATGTCCCGATTAACTGAGTTTTCTCCTCATTATGGGATATATTTTCTTTCTTTGCACACTTGAAATTTTTTCTTGGATGCTAGACATTTTGAACATTACTGCATTGGGTGTTGAATATTTGGTTTTTCTATAAATATTATTGAGTTATTGAGCTTTTTTCTGGGATGCATTTGAATTATTTGCAAATGGCTTACCTCTTTCAGGTCTTGGTTTAAAGGATTAAGTGGGATTTGCTAGTTGAGACAGGAAATGAAAAACAACCTTCAGACCTTTTGTTTGGTTTTGCTTTAATTACCAAGGCAAAATCCTTCAGTGTGTTCCACTTAATGTCCCACAGATTATGAGTTTTCCCAGTCTGTTTTGTGAAAACAGGAATGTGTTATAACCCTTCTGATCTGTGGATACTCTTTTCTTCAACCATTACAAGTATTCCACCTCTAGTCTTGGATATTTTCCTCATATGCATGCCCTATAATCAGCATCTTACTGAATTTGCAATGGAGAGACTCTAAGTAGATGTCTGGAATTCTCTGTGCAGGTTAACCTTTCTTGAACTCTGCTCTACGAACTGATGCTGCCTGGTCTCTTCAGACTTTTAGTTCTGTCTCCAAAACCTAGGGAGTCTGCCAGATCTACCTGAATTCTTTCTCCCTATTTTATAGCCTGGGAACTCACTCCAGGAAATAATCTGGGACAATTGTAGAGCACATCTTTGGTTTCTCATCTCCCAAAGATCCCTGTACTTTGTTGCCTGATATTCAATGACATAAAAACCATTATTTCACATACTCTTTGTATTTCTTATTGTTGCTTTTGTTTCACAGGAGGGAGTAAACCTTGTGGGTCCTTGTTAACCCACCTGGGTTAGAAGCAGAAGTTGTACATTTGATGCTTTTATTCCATAGTTCAGTCATAAATTGTCATGCTTAGAGATTCTGCAATCTCCTTTAATTTACCACTTGAATCATTGAAGACGATTCTTAGGAAAAACTGAAGAAATGTATCCATCTCAAGTCATTTCATAACTAAATTTCTCCTTTAGAGATAGTATAATTTAAGGATTAGTGGACAGAAAATTATTTTTAAAGAAAGCTTCATTTATATTTCAATAGCAAAGTGCTTTAAGAACTCAAAATATAAGTTTCTGTCTTTCATAGAAGGATATTAAACAATTTAGTGTCACTTTTAGTAGCAGAAAAGGCACCTCACCACTCTTCTGCTGTTTATGTCAGCAGTGCTCATTGGGAAGATGATCATTTGAAAATAGCATGACATCAAGCTGCTAGATCTTTGTTCATGGAGAATACCTATAAAGAGCCATGATATTTTTAAGATATAAGAGAATGTTTAAATTCAGAATGATGAAAGACAGAATAATGGTATAAAGCAAATTAATCAAGTAGTGGACATATAAAAAAGACTGAGTTGAACTTAAATATTAAAAATAGGGGTATAGGGTAAAGATTGAATATTAAATAAGATCTAGTACTTGCATACATGCAATTTCAAAAAGGAAAGAAGGTAACAACAAACTGCTATCTAGAACCAGTTTCCAAAGGACAGCAAATTGCAATTCTACAGGACAATCTCATAGGTTCTGTAGTTATTGCACTCAATTAATAAAACGAGTGGTTAGAAAACAGGACTTTTCTGCTATTTAATGTAGAGAATAAGGTGCTGCTGAGATCACAGCGACAAATGCCTGACAGGGACAGTTTCAAGTTATTCAGAAAGGGTAAACAGTGTTCTAACATAATCTTTTAGGGAGATAAATTGCTCCCATACAAAGTAGACGTCACACTTATGATACTGCATCAGCTGTGAAAAAGCACACAGGATTTAAAAAGATCTGTTCAGATCAGTCTTTGATCTTTTTTCAGTTCAGTGCCACGTGCAAGCTAAATGTGAAAAGAGAAACTTGTCTTTGACATTATCCGTGACTCCTGTCTGAACACTCCTCTTTCTGTTTATGCCTAATCTCATGTTTCACTTAAAAAAAAAAAAAAGAAAAAAGAAAAAAGAAGTGGAAAAATTGATGGCCACAGATTTCATTCCACACTTGCCTGCTATTTTATTTTTTATTATGATTTTTTTACTTTTCTGCTTTTTAAAATAAACATTATTAAATCTCCATAAGAGGCTCTCAAGTTATTTAAAAGGAAAGTTTCTTTTCTAGAAAAAATTTCAGACTATTATATTCAACAAAAATACTAAGATCTTATCAGTTCTCAATAGCTATTCTATACTTGTACCATTACTTTGAAAATACAGTTTGAGAAAATGGACAGATAACATGTCTTTGAAGCTGGCATATTATAAGATCTACTTTCATATTTTGAAAAAAATGCCTTTAAAAACATCACAGTGAGGCTATTCACTATGTGTCTTTTAAATGTAACTAAAAATTTTGAAGAATCATTATTGCAGATGAATACAAAACACATTGAAAAACATTACAATTAGTGTTATAATTGATTTTTCATAAAATACTATCAGTGTGACATTAGGACCTAAAACGAACTAACATGGAATTGATGATATTCATCATGTATGCATATTCATGTAGTGTTTGCTTGACTTTTTATGCACCTCAGTAGCATGCTATTATACATTTCAGAAGGGATTTTCCCATGAAGTCAGATTTATAATCTACAGCTCCCAGGTGCTACCTTCTACAGCATTCCTATATCAACTACATTTCACCTTTAAATAATTAACTCTGAGATTCTCCTGAATCAATTAGCCTCTCTCATTCTCTATTTCATAGCTTTTCACTATGAAATATGAAATATTTTCATTTTCACTATGCTAGTTCTCATTAAAATTTCCTTACTTCCCCTTTAGCCTGGAGAATTCAGTTAGCATTTCTTCCAGTTTCTTGTTTGTTTTTCTCCCAACCCCCACATCAATTTATCAACAATACCTCCAAAGCTCCTTGGGTATACATCACTCATAACACTTAATATACTATATTGTGGCCATTTATTCATACATCTATTTCTCATACTAGAAAACAAGCTTCTTGAGATCTAGCACTGTTATTCCTTTGTATATATACCTTCTGGAATATTCCCTTTTGTATATACAACTTGCTTATTTTTAGGTAATTGTTATCAGTCAAGATCAGTCAGACAAATAATATACTTTGAAAACAATGTATAGAGTGAATAAATACATGTGTGTAAATGTGTCTCTGTATGTGTGTGCATACTGTGTGTATGCATGGATGAGAGTATAATCATGAATGTCAAAGATCTATCAAAAAAGTGTTCAGGGTAAAATGCCAATTTATCTGACTTATGCAAAATCACAATTAAACTTTTATAATAAATACAAATATATAGAAAATCTTACATGAACACAAGGAGGAAAAAGGAGCATGTACTCACAATTCCAAAATCATTAAGAAACATTTTCTATTTTGTTGCATAATTGACCACATTAAGAAGGATACCCAAGCCCAGTTCAAAATTTGACAAATACATATAGCCTTGAGAGAAGAAAGTATAAGTAAATGAACATGTAGCCAATCACACTAATTCAGAAGAATAAAACTGGGTTCTGAAAAAGCATGGATTCTGGAAAATAGGAACACTCTATTTAAATCCATTTTTTTTCTCTTGGAGATAAATAAGTGAGATCTGTTGGCAGTTTAGAAAAATAGTTCCAGTAAAAAAGCCCTAAATAAACCACAGCATGGGATATTAAGTAACATGGCTAGAAAGGATGTTTGTTATTATGTTTAGCTGTTGTAAGGTCAGCATCAAAGAGGAAGAGTCTTTAATATCATGGCCCAAGCAACAACAATGAATTTTTTCCATTTTTTAATGGAATAATAAATAATACATCAGAAATATAGATGATTCTTTTTAATAATCATTCTGCTGAGAAAAAAGTGGGTATATAGAAAAGAATACATATTGAATGATTATATATATGAAATTCTAGATCAGATAAAACAAATAATGTTAGAAATCAGATCCAAGCTAACCTGGAGTGAGAGGTATTGGGGATCAACATCAAAAAGTCCAAAGTTATCTGGGGAAAAAATAACATTTTATACCTTGACTGCAATGTGGTATATATACATGAGTATATATTTTTTCACAAGTAACTGAATTACAAACTTAAAATGTATGCTTTTTGCTCCATTTAAACTATGCCTAAAGAAAAGTTGATTTTTAAATATTTTGAAATATTTTTGTAATAGAATTAAAAATATAATTCTTAAACACAATTTGACAAAAAATTGTAAGGCATCTACAATGAAAAATAAAAATATTGTGAAGAGAAATTAAGAAAAACTTAATGTATAGATATATCACTTTCATGGATTGGCTTTCTGAGTGGAAACTAACAGTTTAGCCTAATAGTTTCATGGCAATTAAAAGACATAGCTATCTCTGGCTGACTTCTTTCACTTAGCATAATAGTATCTAGCTCTATCCACGTCATAGCAATTGGCAATATCTCATTCTTTTTATGGCTAAGTAATATTCCATTGTATATATACACCTCCTCTTCTTTATCCATTTATCAATGATGGGCACTTGGGCTGTTTCCATAATTTGGCTATTATAAATATGCTGCCATAGATATTGGGGTGCATGGATCCCTTTTAATTAGAATTTTTGCATTCTTTGGATATATACCTAATAGTGCAATTGCTGGATCGTAGGACACTTCTATTTTTAACTTTTTGAGGAACCTCCATACTGTTTTCCAGAGTGGCTGCACCAGCTTGCATTCCCACCAACACAAGAGGGCTCCCCTTTCTCCACATACTCACCAAACCTATTCCTTCTGTTGTTAATTTTAGCCATTCTTACAAATGTGAGGTGGCATTTCATTGTCGTTTTGATTTGTATTTCCTTGATGATGAGTGATGCTGACATCTCTTTATGTGTCTATTTGCTATTTGTATGTATTCTTTGGAAAAATGTCTATTCGTGTCTTCTGCCCATTTTTTAAAAAAAAAAGTTTATTTATTTTGAGAGAAAGAGAAAAAAGTACAAATAGGGGAGGGAGATAGAGAATCCCAAGCAGGCTCTGTACTGTCAGCACAGAGCCCGATGTGGGGCTCGAACTCATGAACTGTAAGATCATGACCTCACAGCAAAAATCAAGATCATTACCTCATGAGCAAAAATCAGGAGTTGGGTGCTTAACCAACTCAGCTACTCTGGCACCCCTCTTCTGAACATTTTTTAATTCGATTCTTAATTTTCAGGGTGTTGATTTCACTTATATGTGGAATTTAAGAAACTAAACAAATGAAGAAAGGGGGAGAAAAAGAGAGAGGCAAACCAAGGAACAGACTCTCAACTATAGAGAACAAATAGATATGTTACAAGGAAGGAAGCAGGGGGGAAGATGGGTTAGTTTTTGGCTAGCTATATCTTTTTATTTTGTTTTTATTTAAATTCCAGTTAGTTAAAATACAGTGTAATATTAGTTTCAGGTGTACAATATAGTGATTAAACAGTTCCATACAACACCCAGTACTCATCACAAGTTTATTTTCCTTTTTCCTCACTCTTGCACTTGGGTGTTTACATCTGTCAAACAAAGTCCTACATTTTTATCATTGCGTCATGTTCTACAGCACACAGGCTAAAACGATGAACATATTTTTTGGTGCATATAAGTGTTCGTTTCTCTTGGATATACATCTATGATGGAACCAGCCAGTTCATAGTACATATACATGTTACTTTGCAGGGAGTAATGCCAAATTGATTCTCAAAGTAGTTGTGCTACTTTTTAAAGTGTATTCCTTTCCCCGCAGTACTCGTTAAAGATTATGCAAATAAATTTAAATATTTAAAATAATACTTTTCTAGGAAAAATAAAAGTTTATCAAAATTGATCTCAACTGAAGCAATTTACATTTTATTTTTTGACAGTGAGGGAGAGTGAGAGAGAGAGAGAGCACATGCAAGCAAGTAGGGAATGGGGCAGGGAAAAGGAAGGGAGAAAATCCCAAGCAGACTCCACGCTCTGAGCAGAGCCCAATGAGGGGCTCAATCCCATGATCTGTGCTAAAATCAAGAGTTGGACTCTCAACTGACTGAGCCACCCAGGCACACCAACACAGAAAATTTAAATAGACCGAATTATAAATAAGAGATTAAGAAAAAATTGAGGTGATTGCCAAAGGAAAAGCATGAAAATAATATGGCTGTGGAAGGAATTTCTAACAAACTGATGAAATGCAAATCCCATGATAACCAAATGTTTCAGAAAATAGCAAAAACAACTTACATTATTTTGTGAGATTATTTCACAATCATGACAAATCAGACTAATCACTTATGAATACTGATGTAAGGTCCTGAGGTAAAATTGTAGCAATAGAATCCAACAGTATGATCAAGTGCAATTTAGTCCAGAAATGCACCAATCAGTAAATCTATTAATACAATTTAGCATTAAATATTTTATAGAAGTCTGTTTTATTCCCTTATTGCTTCTTTTACTATATTTTGTTTAAAAATGAATTTTAGTTGTTACCCTTGAGATTAGAGTTAACGTCTTAATTTCTAATAATCTAATTCAGTTTAATAGAAAGTGAATTTCAATTTTATATAGCAACATAGCTCCTTTTCTTCTCCCCTCCTTTGTGCTGTTAGCACACAAATTACATTTGTATACATTGTGTGCTTATCCACACAGATTTATAATTATTATTTTTGCAATTGTATTTTAAGTCAAATAGGAAAAAATTACAAGCAAAACATACATTTACATTAACTTTTCTATTTCCGTATTTTATTGCCTATCTTGGTGCTTTTAATTTTTTTCTGTGGGTTCAGATCACTGCGTTAGTGTCTTTTTATTTCTTTTAGAGCTCCCGTTAGTATTTCTTATATGACAAGTTTACCAGCAACTAATTCTTTCAGTTTTTTATCTTAGAGTGCTCAATCTCTCCTTCATTTTTGAAAGATAGTTTTGCTGGATTTAGAATTTTTAGTTGATAGTCTTTTTCTTACTGTCTCTGTCCTCTATGGTTTCTGATGAGAAATCAGCTGTTAATCTTATTGAGAATACCTTGTATGCAATGATTCACTTCTTTCAGGGATTTCAAGATTCTGTCTTTGTCTTTAGACGGTTTTATTATAGTGTGTCCAGGAAGTGATCTTGGTGACTTTATACTACTTGGGCTTTCAGTGAGCTCCTGAGGTATGCAGACTGTTGTTGTTGTTGTTTTAAGTTGGAAAGTTTTCAGCCATTATTTCTTCAAACATTTTTTTGTCCCTTTCTCTCTCTCCTTTCTGGAAGTAATATTATCCATGTGTTGGTATGCTTGATGGTATCCCAGAGGTCTCTGAGGTTCTGCTGATTTTTATTCATTTTTTTTAATTTTCTGTTCATTAAACTTGATAATACCAATTGGCATATCTTCAAGTTCTATGAACTGCTTAAATTTGCTGTTGAGACTCTAGTGAATTTCCCTTTTAAGTACTGTACTTTTCAACTACAGAATTGTTGTATGGTTCATTTAAAAATCTTTTTATTGATATTCTTTATTTGATGACACATTGGCCTCATAATTTTATTTAGTTTGACATAAGTTAACATGGTTTCATTTAGTATATGTATGTGTTTAACATAGCTGATTTAAAATCTTTTTCTAGTAAGTCTAATGTCTAGACTTCCTTGGGGACAATTTCTAGCAATTAATTTTCCTGTGTAAGGAACATACTTTATTGTTTCTTGAATGTTTTATGCCTTCTTTGTTGAAAACCAGGCATTTTAAATAATATGCTCTGGCAACTCTGTATATCAGATTCTTCCCCCTTCCCAGGGCTTTTTGTTCATGCTATTCTCTGTTGTTTGTTCATTTCATGACTTGTCTAAACTAATTCTATAAAGTCAGTGTTCTTGGTCATCAATGGCTTCTGAAGTCTCTTCTTGGTTAGTTTAGTAATTAGCTAGTGATTAGACAGAGATTTCCTTAAATCCCTGGAAAAAAATAGGTCTCTCAGTCTTTGCTAAGGGGCTGTGGTGCATATTGAAGCAGACCTTTAACACTCAGGCAGGCAGAACTTTGACAACTCTGCTTTTGGATTCACTTTCTACTTAAACATAGCCTGAAGGTTCGCCAGAGGTAAGAGCGTAGGGGTTTCTCACATCTTTCTAGAACATATGCACAGGATTGTGTATCCACACAGTCTTACCAACGTATGTGTCCTTCTAAATTCCCAGGAATATGGCAGAATTTTTCAAACCCTCTGCAGACATATTCTCCAGCTTTTTCCTTTAAGCATTTGTTTAGCTTTTCATTTGCCCCACTATTATCCATCACCTCAGGCAGCCATAGAGTTAATCAATTGACTCCAATTGTTTTTGACAGAAGTGCCCTGGAAAAAGGCTTTCCACTCCAGGTGAGCTCCTTAAAGACGACTTACAAGTAGAGTGTTCCAGGGAACCACCAGACAGTTCAAATAATGCTATTTCTCTGGAAATGATATGGGAAAGGAGGTTCAACCGTCTTCTGGCCCCTCTATTAACTGCTAGATTGCTGCTTTTCACCATGATTTCTGGCCATTGATTTTCAAGGCTACGGTAGAGCTTGAATGGGGGATGGGAAAGGGGCAAGTTAAATCACAAGGTTCATTGTTTTCACTGAGATTTCACCAATTTTCTTGAATGAATGCTCTCTAGATCGTTACAATCTCTTGGTTAATTCCTGGAGTTTTAAAAAAAGTCGATTCTGTCAGTTATTGTCATTTTTCTCACTGTTTCTATGAACAAGAGAGTTGTTGGAAGTCCTTTCTCTTTTATTGTTGCTAATGTCCTTACCATCTGTATTAGTTTTCTAATCTGTCATATAAAGTATTACCAACTGGGTGACTTAAACAATAGAAATGTGTTGTCTCGAAGTTCTGAAAACTAGAAGTCCAAAATCAAGGTGTAAGCAGGTAAATTCCTTCTGAGGTCTGTGAGGGTAATGTTTTTGAGGACTCCTTAGCTTATAGATAGCCATCTTCATGTTCAGATGACATCCTTCCTGGGTGTTTATCTGTCTCCCAATTTCTCCTTTTTATAAGTACACCAGTCATATCGGTTAAAGGCTCATCCTAATGACCTCATTTTAAATTGATAATTTCTGATAGGCATCTCCAAACAAGGTCATGTTCTAGGGTATTAGGGGTTAGGACTTCAATATATACATTTGGATACATTGGACATAATTCAACTTGTAATGCTGTCTTAATTAACCTATGTAGAAAAGTCATAGGACTAACTCCAGGGATGCAGAAAGCTCATGCTGTACAATGCAAAGCACACTTATATTAAAAGCACTCAATGAATTAGAATTCGGTAATTCTTTAACATGGTATCCTTATTTATATATGAATGTATTTGTATGTATTCTTCACTCTCTCAAAATTTACACCTTACTTAATGGGAAGACATTAGGGGCTTTCCTGCTGTTTTCAGGGGAAAAAAGTAGGATGATTGTTGTCATCACTGCTATTTTATAAAGACTATTTTTATGAAGTTTAGAGAATGTAATTAGACAACAGAAAGGGTTAGATGCCTAATAATTGGAAAAAGATGTTTGGTTATGAGTTATTGTATATTTGGATAATTCCAAAGGATCAATGTGGAAAAAAAAATCAATGTGGAAAAAATCATGTTTCTGTAAAGAACATGAGAACATTGTAGGCTATAGAACTGACACAAGAATCCATGATTTCAAGGGTTCTGCTTCCAAGCATGACAGAGTAGCTTGCAAAAAATCAATACATCTGCCAAAATATGTGAAAAATCCAGATAAAAGTACTGAAAATACATTTGCTGCTGAGACAATCAATAAGGATTCCTAATCCTCAAGAATTCGGCAAATGTCTTGAAAGCAGAATCAACAGCTTGACGTATTCATTTCTCTGCTACTCTCTTTACATCAGAATACCAACCCTAAAGTTTATAATGTTGGTCTATCTTCCCCACAACACTGTCAAACTTCTGTTATCTCGGTATCTTCATACTTGCCTCCTGCATGGCCATGAAGTGAATGATGTGTATCTCGCCTCGTTATCATAATTGTCAAATTATCTGGAGAATAAAAGCAACTGTAGAAATTTGTTTCATTACTCTGATCCTTTTCCCCTTCAAAGTTTTTAAGGAACATAATTTTCAAACTAAAATTTCATGTCCAGGGAAATGTTCATCACTGGTTAAGATAGGATAAATATATTTTTCAGGCATGTAAATACTTGAAGGTTTAATTCCTGTTTAGTTTTTTATTAAGAATATATATATATAAGAATATACCCTCATTTAGATTTGTAATCAAATAACCAGTGGATCCAAACTTCGAAGAATGTAAAAGGGAAGTCCCAGTATAGTAACTGTGTAAAGGAATAAAAACCCTACACTATTCCACTTTGGAGAACATGTTAAGAAAGATTCAACAAGAAAGATTTTTGGAAGAGAAATTATTTTCTGTAAAACAGTGGATATAAGGAAGAGATAGAAAAAAAGAATAAATTTGATAAAGAAACACAATTTAAAAAATGAAAAAACTATAAATATTTAGGAAAAACAAAAAGTTATAGAAGGGAACATGGTCCATATATGAAGCAAACAATTAAAATTAGAATGGAAATGTGTATATTCAAGTAAAGTGACAAATTAATTTCTAGTTATAAAACGATAATATATTAAGATTATTGTGAAGAAGCCGTACCTTTCTCAATGAGGAAAGAAAAGAAAGTAATTTGCTAAAATGAACTTCTACTCTACATATTTTTTATCTAAAACATTAAGGTCTGACAATTAATTCAACATGTTTTTGATGTATAGACTTCTCCAGATGCATGTTATTCCTGCAAATAAAATTATAAAGCACTTTATATTGCCATATAGCAAGTTTCTGTTTTATTGTGTAAATATTTCAGAAGTTTTTTATAATTTCATTTTACCATTAATTAAGAATATGAGGTGTACATAACATATAAAGATAGGCATTTTAAAAAGTATTCTACCATATTTTACAGTTTCCGTAACAGGATATATAAATAATTTCCTTTTATTATTGGACTACCAAAAAAGTTATCAATTTATTCCTCTGAACATATATTATAATGTGACACTAAGTGGTCTCACTGGCATTGCTTCAGTGATAGTTTCTGTAATAAAGTTTTTGGAGAGCTTAAAAATATGCATTTTTTTAATAGCAATGCCTTATAAGAAGTAATTCTTATTAGGTATTTTCTTTGTTCATAAAGTTCTTGCTCTCCTTGGAGATTCTGTTATGGCTACTCACTTAAGATGTTTTCTGAGCACTCTGATATGTTTTCTTATGGCATAAAAATCACAATAAAAATACATGTTGCCATAATATCATGTAGCAAGACATTTTTTTCTAGGCAGTGTGAACAGTGTGAACAATTTCTAAATGCCATTATGTGATTAAGCAGTGAGGCACAACAGGTTATATTACATTGTGAAGCTCTATAATAGGCATTGAAATTGCCTCTCAACATCACACTCGGGAGTATCTCTGAGATTTGTACATGACAATTTCACAGGGTTATTAAAAAAAAGAATAAATGAAGTCATTAAAAAACATTTTTCTTAGGTAAATTTAAATGCTTTCTATCACCCAGTGTGCAGTCATTAAAATCTAATGCTTTTTCCCGGGAAAATATTTCATACAGATTTTTTAGCTTTTTTTTCTTTTTCTTTACTGGTAACTCAAAATTTGTTAAATTTGACTTATTTAAATTTGGTTCCTTTCATGAAAAATAATGGGGGCAATTACCTTCGACTCAATTTCCAAGGTGACAGTTTATCAATCATAGTAATAAGTGCTTGGGTTTCTTCATAATACATTTGACTCTATGACTTTTCCATCTTTCTCCAACTCTTAGATTTCCTCCAATACTTTGTGGAGTCTTTTCTTTCTCAGAGGAGAGTGAGAATGCCCTCCCCAGTAAAAAACTGTGGAGGTTTAGGAAATAGAAAAATATTCATAGGATAAGAGAATCCAACTGTACGTAAATGGAAGATGTCACTACTCCCACGTATTATATATAAGAGCAGCAGAATCAAATATTTTAACTTACTCTTTCACTATACAAAGTGGCTTATAAGGTTATTGCTTATTTATTAAATGGCAAGAGGCCATGCCCATATTCATAAAGGGTTTTATAAGTCACCTAAAAGTCAGAGTAACAAAACATTTTGACCTCTCAGTTCAGCTAAATTTTGAGTGCCCTGTTTTAGTATTGTTCCTGCAGAAAATGGTGCTTGGACAAGTGTATTCAAGGGCAGATAGAGTATTTAAATGCGTAAGGGACCCTGGCAGGGAAGAGAGATGTAAAACAGACAAGGAAATTTCAGCGAATAAAGTATGCACTGGCAAGCCAGCTACTACAGTTGTTGAATGAAGCTTAACTGGGCGAAAGTCTGGGAAACACTTGAAACCACACAATATAGAATTATCCCTACCCAAGGGGAAGGAAGTTGGAAACAAATACAGTAAGTCTGGAAAGTCATTTGGTGATGCTACTGGGGTAAGGAAGTAGATATTAATACTACAGCACTTCTAGACTCTCAAGAGCACATGAGCAGAGTGACCTTCCATAGGTCAAGACGCAAGCACTGAGGCACACAGAAGAAGACAGTAGCAGCTGGAAGTTGGGTGGAGCACATGGGAAAATCCAAAGAATGGGAATGGACACTACCAGTATGTATTAGATCTGCAAACATTGCAACATTTCTGCTAACTACATTACATTCCCAGGTTTTCTGTTGTTTACAATTTGATAATCATATTTTCCACAGTTTCAGCTGCAAAACTGAAAAAAATATTTATCGGTAAAGATTATAAGACAGCGTTTAGATCTCCATATAGAGAAAACAGATATACTTATTAGTCTTCTTTTTTTCACTGTTGGTTATCACCTATGCATTTTCCAGTGGATCTTTAGGTGGTCTCATAAAATTATGGGGTCAACTCCCATTAAATTCAACCATATCCTGATGGCGGCGTAGGAGGACGCTGGGCTCACCGCGTGTCCTGCTGATCACTTAGATTCCACTTACACCTGCCTAAATAACCCAGAAAACCACCAGAAGACTAGCAGAACGGAGTCTCTGGAGCCAAGCACAGATGAGAGGCCCAAGGAAGAGGGTAGGAAGGGCGGAGAGGCAGTGCACGCTGCACGGACTGGCGGGAGGGAGCTGGGGTGGAGGGGCAGCCTGCCGCCAAGCAGAGCCCCCGAGTCTGGCTGGCAAAAGCGGAGGGGCCGACGAAGTGTGTTCCGACAGCAAGTGCGACTTAGCATCTGGGAGGTCATAATTTAACAGCTCTGCTCGGAAAGCGGGAAGGCTGGAGGACAAAGGGAGGGAGAGTTGCTGAGTCCCCGGACGACAGAGCTCAGTTTGTTGGGGAACAAAGGTGCTCACCAGCGCCATCTCCCTCGCCCATGCCCCAGCCAAAATCCCAAAGGGAACCAGTTCCTGCCAGGGAACTTGCTTGCTCGACACAAACACCCAACACTGTGCTTCTGCGGAGCCAACCCTTGGGCAGCGGGTCTGACTCCCTCCCGCTGCCACAGGGCCCCTCCTGAAGTGGATCACCTAAGGAGAAGCGAGCTAAGCCTGCCCCTCCTGCCCCCGTGCACCTTGCCTACCCACCCCAGCTAATATGCCAGATCCCCAGCACCACAAGCCTGGCAGTGTGCAAGTAGCCGAGATGGGCCGCACCACCCCACAGTGAATCCCGCCCCTAGGAGAGGGGAAGAGAAGGCACACACCAGTCTGACTGTGGCCCCAGTGGTGGGCTGGGGGCAGAAATCAGGTCTGACTGCGGCCCCGCCCACCAACTCCAGTTATACACCACAGCACAGGGGAAGTGCCCTGCAGGTCCTCACCACTCCAGGGACTATCCGAAATGAAGAATTCCCCTCAGAAGAATCTCCAGGAAATAACAACAGCCAATGAACTGATCAAAAAGGATTTAAATAATATAACAGAAAGTGAATTTAGAATAATAGTCATAAAATTAATCGCTGGGCTTGAAAACAGTATAGAGGACAGCAGAGAATCTCTTGCTACAGAGATCAAGGGACTAAGGAACAGCCAGGAGGAGCTGAAAAACGCTTTAAACGAGATGCAAAATAAAATGGAAACGTCCACAGCTCGGATTGAAGAGGCAGAGGAGAGAATAGGTGAACTAGAAGATAAAATTATGGAAAAAGAGGAAGCTGAGAAAAAGAGAGATAAAAAAATCCAGGAGTATGAGGGGAGATTAGAGAACTAAGTGATACACTAAAAAGAAATAATATACGCATAATTGGTATCCCAGAGGAGGAAGAGAGGGAAAGGTGCTGAAGGTGTACTTGAAGAAATAATAGCTGAGAACCTCCCTGAACTGGGGAAGGAAAAAGGCATTGAAATCCAAGAGGCACAGAGAACTCCCTTTAGACATAACTTGAATCGATCTTCTGCATGAAATATCATAGTGAAACTGACAAAATACAACGATACAGAGAAAATTCTGAAAGCAGCAAGGGATAAACATGCCCTAACATATAAAGGGAGACCTATAAGACTCGTGACTGATCTCTCTTTTGAAACTTGGCAGGCCAGAAAGGATTGGCACAAGATCTTCAATGTGTTGAACAGAAAAAATATGCAGCCGAGAATCCTTTATCCAGCAAGTCTGTCATTTAGAATAGAAGGAGAGATAAAGGTCTTCCCAAACAAACAAAAACTGAAGGAATTCATCACCACTAAACCAGCCCTACAAGAGATCCTAAGGGGGATCCTGTGAGACAAAGTATCAGAGACATCGCTACAAGCATGAAACCACTTGTAGCGGTTTGGCTACAAACCCAGTTTGGCTGGGGCATGGAAACATAGCTACAAGCATGGACATCACAATGACTCTAAACCCATATCTTTCTATAATAACACTGAATGTAAATGGATTAAATGTGCCAACCAAAAGACATAGGGTATCAGGATGGATAAAAAAAAACAAGACCCATCTATTTGATGTCTACAAGAGACTCATTTTAGACCTGAGGACACCTTTAGATTGAGAGTGAGGGGATGGAGAACTATTTATCATGCTACTGGAAGCCAAAAGAAAGCTGGAGTAGCCATACTCATATCAGACAAACTAGACTTTAAATTAAAGGCTGTAACAAGGGATGAAGAAGGGCATTATATAATAATTACAGGGTCTATCCATCAGGAAGAGCTAACAATTATAAATGTCTATGCGCCGAATACCAGAGCCCCCAAATATATAAAACAATTACTCACAAACATAAGCAACCTTATTGATAAGAATGTGGTCATTGCAGGGGACTTTAACACCCCACTTACAACAATGGATAGATCATCTAGACACACAATCAATAAAGAAACAAGGGCCCTAAATGATACATTGGATCAGATGGACTTGACAGATATATTTAGAACTCTGCATCTCAAAGCAACAGAATATACTTTCTTCTCGAGTGCACATGGAACATTCTCCAAGATAGATCATATACTGGGTCACAAAACAGCCCTTCATAAGCATACAAGAATTGAAATCATACCATGCATACTTTCAGACCACAATGCTATGAAGCTTGAAATCAGCCACAGGAAAAAGTCTGGAAAACCTCCAAAAGCATGGAGGTTAAAGAACACCCTACTAA